>NW_005306950.1:0-789 GCF_000412655.1 Myotis brandtii
TCAGTGATAGTTTAGAGAGATTAGCTGGTTTGGATGGTGACCAATGAGACAGCTGTTAACTGAGATACCGAGTTTGGGAAACGGACTAGGGCTACCGAATGGATTCGGGAATCTCCATTTAGAGTTGAAAGTTGAAGATCAGGAGTGAAGGAGATCCAAAGAAAAAGAGTGTAGAGGTAAGAAGAAAGAACTTTGGTGGCACTTGCTTTAAGGTTCCAAATCAATAGGCTCTACATCTGGGCGAAGTGACACTTTCAGCCCTTGGGAACCCAACAGGAGATGTGTCTGGAGTGGAGGGAGGGGCGCTAGCAGGATGTGGGGAGGTTCTCCAAAGCCTCATCTGGCCTCCGTCCATGTCCTGCCCTAGGATTGGTCTGCACCTCATTCTGTCTAGAAACCTCAGAGCTGGAGACACCAGCCACTTCTCTACCCGTGGCCAATTCAAACCTCATCAGACATGTAAGCTCTTTCCCCGCAGCACTTACCTGTGGGCAGGAAGTAAATTAACCAAAGCCAGAGGTCCATGGCTCCTTCCAGGACAAGGTCCCATTCAAGAGCCTCAGGAGAGGGGGACAAAGATCCACTGCTCACCCAGGAACTGTCACAATCTGGGGTTTGAAAGAGATTTCTGGCCCATGTGGGGATGAAGACTTGAAAATGAGGAAATGACTGCCCCTCTTATTTGCTTGCTAGTCTTAGACCAAAAAAGAAAACATCAGCAAACCACAACGGAAGTCAGGAGTTGAGAAAACATGTGTTGCACGAGATTGGGTCACCAGGGTTCAAAGG
>NW_005306951.1:0-789 GCF_000412655.1 Myotis brandtii
TGACTGTATCTAACAAGTAGTAGGACAGGAGCACCAACAAATTAGAAGAGATGAAAACCACATTATTTAAGGCTCTGGGGGCTCCAGATGTACCAGGAAAGAATACTTTGATTGTTGAGTGCTGGGTCCATGGGAGCCCGAGGGAGAGCCTGAAGGAAGAGCTGGGCAGCCAGGGTGGCATGGGGACAACAGGCACTTACCTACCCATTCTGGAAGAACTGCAGTATCTTATTAATTCAATTGGCTCTACTGGCCCTTGCTAATGTCAAAACAGTTCCTGGCTGAGAAATCCCAAATTTTCCCATTATTTTCTAAGTCTGTTCGATCTATTTATGTTGGAAATTTTATTAGATTTACTTCAGACCAAAAAAAAATTTTTTTAATTGTATCTTAAGAAAGGGAAAATCTGACAATTTTAATAGCAACCTGTTGGCTATTGGCAAACATTACATTTCAAGTGGCACCACCCTCAGTCTTTGTGGATTGGAGCTGAGCCTGCTCCGCAAGAAATTTTGGTGCTGTCCAAGTTTGCAAAATGCTAGTTCATAATAGTATCACACGAGTGCATAGAGAAAAGGAATTCATCAGGAGGCTTTAGTGATATGATGACTGGGATAGAAGGAGTCATAGGCTGGGCCTGGCTCAATGCTCTTTTTATATTATTGTGGGCGGGGGGGAGACATCAATGTGAGAAAGAAACATTGGTTGGTTGCCCCCTGTATGCACCCTCAACCTGGGCATGTGCTCTGACTAGGAATTGAACCAGCAACCTTTCAGTGCATGGGATGA
>NW_005306952.1:0-789 GCF_000412655.1 Myotis brandtii
TAATGGTTGCTCAGGAAGGCTTTCCTGTAGCAAGTGGTCTCATGCTAACTTCTGAAACTGGCCTCCTGAGTCATTCTTTCCTCTTTGTAATCCAATGTGCATATGATTAAGCACAGGCCTATGTAGGTTTCCAATACACACACATTACTATATGTTACAGAGCTTTGTTTATCACTAAAATCTGTAATTAAGTCAATATTCTGGAGCTGTTTCTTGTCCAGACTTCATGGGAGGCACATATGCCCAGGATTGGGTGTCTTCTTATATCCCAGCAAGTGAACTGGTTTGGTGAACTTCTGAACACCTGGGCAGCTCACTTGCCATTCTGGAAGAGTTTACCCTTCGTAGAGTAAGCAAAAATCATTGGCCACAGATCACACAAAGCTGCCAAAGCTGATGAATGGTGGGTCTATGGAAGCTTCACCAAGAAAAGACGTCTTGCATCAAATCGTCTTCCCCAAGGATCAAAAGTTTTGCTTACACTTGCTTTCAGTTGGTCCCATGAGGTCTGTTACACAAATGCCACAGAAATATAGACATAAAAGCTATGTTCAATGGTGCCACAGTTTTCCTTAAAGGCTGAGAAATTTAAATGATTTGTAGTCAATACTTTAACTAAGGGAAAAACCTGATAGGACCAAAAGATATATTCTTTTCCTTCCAAGGATATCATCATACACTGAACATTATTTGGGAATCAAAAGAATATGTTCATATTTATGTATGTTCATATATGAGCTCCTCTGGGTATGTTTGAGGGGCACGAGAGGGAGCATTTCATTTAAAAAA
>NW_005306953.1:0-789 GCF_000412655.1 Myotis brandtii
GTTCTGGCCCAGGTTGGATGACGCCTGTCAGGGCCGCAGGGGCTGCCCGGCTGAGGTGGGTGGCTGGGCTGTGAGACTCCTGCCCGCCTGGTTCCCACGGGCTCTTGGTTTCTGTTCTCTCAATAGGTGTTCGATGCTTTCACCCCAAGGCTTCAGGATTCCAACAAGAAAGTGAACCAGTGGGCGCTGGAGTCCCTCACCGAGATGATTCCCCTCCTCGGAGAGAGCTTGCACCCCATGCTGCTCTCCATCATCGTCGCCGTTGCAGACAACCTCAACTCCAAGAACTCGGGGATTTATGCTGCCGCTCTGTCTGCACTGGACGCGATGATCGAGAGTCTGGGTGAGCCTCCTGCATGGTCCCGCTTGGCTCTGGTGGGCAGCTGGCTCCCTCCCTAGTGCCACCCTGGGCTGGGCCCACCCTTCCTGCTTGGCCATCGGCAGAGTGGTGAAAGGCACGGGTTCAACGTTTTCCCAGAGGCTGTGTAGGGCACGGGTCGGTGGCCTAGGGCCTGCGAGGTTCTTGGTTGGCGGCTTTTCCACGTCCCATCCACCTGCATATCTTAGATGGTGAAACTGGAGGAGACGTGGAGATGATGTCGTCTTGCCTCCGTTAGCACATGCGACGTAAATGACTCACCCAACGTCACATGGCGCCCCAGAGTGAGCCAGCCGGGTATTGAAGGAAAAACAGGTCAGGATTGCCAGGAAGGAGTTGGGAAGAGCTGTCAAGAATTGTCTTAGTTGTAGACATGGCAGCAGTGAATGTGGCTTGTATGGGGACCAGGC
>NW_005306954.1:0-789 GCF_000412655.1 Myotis brandtii
GTCAAAATGCTTTGCACACTCTGTCTTATGTAAGATCTCTATAATTCTTCACAATGCGTAAGAATTGAAGTAGGTGACACACTGGTCCAAGTTCAAATGGTTAGGAAATAGCAGGGCTAGAATTTTACACCAAGTCCCTCTGGCACCCAAACTGGATGTTTTTCATCAATAAAGCACCAGAGAGAAGGAACCTTTCACTCTTAGGACGTTTGTGTTAGACTTTAATACATTTCCCAATATTAGTCAAAAACACTGGATTAACTTCATGTTTTGTCTCTATTAATCCCTACCCTCCCAGCCTTGCTCAGCTCTATGTTCTGAAGACCGCTATGACTTCCTCAACACCTGTGTTCAAGACCTTCACCTACTTTTTATTTTAGAAACATTTATTAAGTGTTTAGGCCAGATACTGACGGAGCACTGCAAATGCAGCACTCGACTTATATTTCGGGTAAACAAACTGCAACCCCCGCCTCCCACATCTGCGGCACCCCTCAGCAAAAGGGGTGACCTTGACATTTGGGCTTCTTTTGCTTGGAGTTCTCAAGCGTATTCTCGTCTAGTTTCCTTGCTTATAATTATCAGTATTTTTAAAATTGTCTACAGTGAGAAAATTCTACATTTAGAAACAGAAAAAATTACCAAAATTTATTCTGACAAATACATTATCATCTAGCAACACCACTCTTGCCTGGCTGAGCTAGGAGCCGATTTAGAATAATACCTCCTAATTCTCAAACATGAGAATCCTGAAGCTGCCTGACATGGGAGATAAAGAATACACATGCC
>NW_005306955.1:0-789 GCF_000412655.1 Myotis brandtii
TAAATTATTCCTCAATAAATCTGACTTTAAAAACTAAATTAACCTGCTTATAGTTCCTACATATGGAAATTGTTCCCATTTATCTTTTGTATCTGGATGTCCTTCTAGAGAGATAATTATTAATATTTATCAATTAGCATTAATGGTAGTTACATATCAGGGTGATAAGACTTTGGGTGGCTTTTTGCATTCTCCTTTATATATTTCTGTATTGCTTGATGTTAAAAATGAACTCGTACTATTTTTTACTATGTGCTATTTTTTAGTAAAACAAAAGTTACTACATTTTGTTAAAAGCTCAAAAATAAAGGCCCAAAACAAGGGAAATGATTCATAAGATCAGGAAAAAGGAGCACAGGGTGGCACTCAGGGCCCAGTAGGGGTAAGATAATTTGATTTCACTGGGGAGTTGAACCAGCCTTCTTCTTGGTGTCAGTCCATGAGCTGAGCAGGTAGATGGTAGGAGACTCATCTAGAAACACTTTCCTCGGGACAGGACCCACTTCTCACATGATCTCTCAATTTCTTTAGTTACAAATACAGACTTGACTCAAAGAGGCTTCTAACAATTTAGTCTTTTAGGAAGTCACTGTGTTCCTGGAATGCTCATATAATAAAAAAAAGTTCCTTAGGTAGTTCTCTTATTGTATTAACATAATTCTTTCTCAGTCCTTGGGAGAAATAGTTACATATTTAATACAACAATTCTATATAATAAAACCCTAGTATGCAAATCAACTGAACGACGGAACGACTGGTCACTATGGTGCGCACTGACCACCAGGGGGC
>NW_005306956.1:0-789 GCF_000412655.1 Myotis brandtii
GTTGCCTGGAAAAGATAAAGCTAATTGGACAGTTTATTCCAGGCAGGTGCTTTCTCCAGCCTATGGCACGTTGTGAGACAATATTCACGTCGAATGGATAACATTGAATTAAGGGAGCCGGTGCTGATAGAAGCACTAGATGTTCTTAGTGCCCACAGGAGGCTGAGCAAGCGCTTTCTGTTAAGGCAAGAGAGAATTTGGTCACTTCATGGAAGAATTCAACAAGCAGGTTGAGAGAACAGAGCTTTGGCATGATGAGGTTCTGATGGAGACCATGCAGCCTGTGTCCTAGAGGCTTGGCCCTTCTGCTCACCACAGGCGGCCAGATCGTCTCCCAGTGCCCCTTCCACGCCGTCCGTGAATTGAGGGCAGGAGTCCTGGTGATGCTCAGAGTCAGAACATCGGAGGCACCTGACAGCCCACTCCTCTCTTCTTCCGCATGAGGAAGCAGACACCTGCATGGGTGAGGGATTCTGACTCCTGGGCTAGACCAGGAGTGAGAGAGAAGTCAGAGCAGCTGAATGAGGGGAGGTTGCCAGGGAGGGATCTGGAAATAACTTCAATATCCCCAAAGCTAGTTGGTTTTTCTGGAATCTCATAATTCCTGTCACTGAGTCACGTTCTCCCTAAACCATGCACCTTTAAACTGCCATTTTGTACACATAAATTCCAAGGTTCGGAATTGAGGGCAGAGCAACACAGGCAACCTGGCTTCACATCCTAGCTCTGTCGCTTACCAGCTGTGTGACTCTAAACAAGTAAACAATACCTCTGGACTTCATTTTCTCC
>NW_005306957.1:0-789 GCF_000412655.1 Myotis brandtii
AGTTTCTGACCACTCAATCATCTCCACTCCACTTCAGCCACCGCAGTGTCTTGGTGAGATAAAAACACTCCACCTGTAAACTTCCTGATCACAACAGCCCGCAAGCCTGTCACCCCCCGAGAGCAAAGCCGTCAAGCCCTCAAGGATGCCCCTCATCTCTCTGCCCTGGAGAACGCCCTCTGTCTTGAGCCTTCTCCCCCACACCAGGGACCTCCTTCCTGAAACCACCTCTGCCCTCCCATCTTCACTCTCCAAGACACCCCCTCCTCTCAGATCCCTACCCCTCCTCTTGCTTTTTCAAGTCTCGCTGGCGTCTTCTATTGCCTTGGCTGGCTCTTGCTCTGCCATAAGCTCCATGGATGGAAAGTTGCCCCAAAGGTGTATTCAATACACCTGGCTCTGTAGCTGCAACCGTCTCTTCCTTAAAGATTGGACTCTTCTTGAGAATAATTCCCAGACCCGCACCTACAGTGGATTTCTTTCCCAAGCCTGAGACTAGCAACTGCCTGCACAACTTCACGACGGAGCCCTTACCATCTCTATGCCCCAAAGCAAGCTCCTCTTTCCTCTCTTACCTGCTTCTTCCCTTCTCTCTTTATTTCATGACCATCCTCCTAGTCAACTGGGTTCAAAGCTCTAGGGGCCTCCCCTTCCCTCCTCTGTCCCTTGAGCCCTGACTTGTCTGCTCACTGACATCTCCACTTCCAGTCCTCCTGCCTCCTTCGATTTCTGCACTCCTTCCAAGGGAAGGGCCTCAAGTTTCTTGAAAAAAAAAAAAAAAAAAAAAAA
>NW_005306958.1:0-789 GCF_000412655.1 Myotis brandtii
AGCCTCGCAAAGTCCTCTGTTGTTCCTCTCAACAGTCAGCTAAAGGCGAAGCTGGAGAGCAGGGGTTCTGCCTTCCCTCTCCTCAGATGTCAGAGCCTTCCAGCAGCTGAACTTACCTTTCTGTCAAATACGGTTAGTCACGCATTACAAGTGGCAATCCCAGTGCGATCCTTGGGTTCCAGATATGGAATGGAAAAGAGTTTTTGTTATGAGGCACCAAAGGAAATTGAGGGAAATGCCTGAGCCCTTTGTTCCGCTGCTCTACAGCCTCTGACTTCCTAGAGGCGGTGCCAGGTCCCTGGCACAGGCTCCCTCTGACAGCTGCCCTCGGAGGGAAACCCTAAGAGATGAGCCACTTCAGTCTTCTGTGCTGTCAGCCCTGCCACTAACATGCTGATGTTAAGGGCACATCTTTTGCTTCTCTCTCAATGGATGATACAGATTTTTGTTGTTGCTAATTTTCTCTCCTACCTTTAACCATCCTAGTTAGTAGTGTTATTCACCCGTGCTTAGCAGAGTTTTACTACATAATTATGAAAGTCCGAGTGGTGCACATGGAAGGAGTGGAATTGTGCTCTGCATTTATCCTGTAGATGCTCCTGCATGTAGTGAGAGCGACAAAGGTGTGGTGTTAAGATGAAAACAAATGGAAAGTGTTAGACTGGGCAAGTTAACTATATATGGCTTAGTCTGTTGTATTCATCTTAATCTTTTTACTCTGATTAGCCCTCATATTTTTTAAATGAAAGCAGTAAGTGTAATCTCTAAGACTTTTCTGTTACAGTCTCA
>NW_005306959.1:0-789 GCF_000412655.1 Myotis brandtii
AAAAAAAAAAAAAAGCCCTAAAAGGTACAGACTCCCCAGCTTTAAACTTTCCTTTCCTTCACTGGCCGGGCTCCCCAGACCCTCCCCACCACAAGCTGCCCGGGAGGCAGGAAGACCTCACTGTGGAATGGGGCCTCAGTCCTGATGGTTTCTGCCTCTGCTTCACCGTGGACTTGGCATCTTTACCCCCACGGTTAACTGAGCTGACATAACGGGCTCTCGTCACCACGTGAGGGCTGGGTGTTATGGGGTCAGGATCTGTAGGTTTCAGCCTCTGTGCTGCCATCGATGGCTGTGACCTTGAACGGGCCACCTGTCCTGTTGGCCTCAGTGTTCTCATCTCCGAAGTGCTGTGGTTGGCCTCTGAGGTCTCCACGGGGACCTTGGTTTGGAGTCTGAAGACATAGACTTGAGTCCTCGCTTAAAACCTGGGTGACTCTGGGTGGGTCACTTAACTTTGAGCCTCATCTTCTTCCTGTTTGAAACTGGCACCTGGAATGCTGTGTAGTCGTCAGACCTGGTGATTTTCGGGATCAAAACCAGATCATGTCGGTGGAAGGAAGGCGCAGTATGAATGCAAAATGTCATTTCTCCCAGACGTATGATCCTAGCAAGTCTCTGACCTCCCTGCACTTCAGTTTCCCTACCTCTAACCTCAGCATGCAGTCCCCGAATCCCACACCATGTTTAAATGAGATCAGCTCCATCCAGGGCTCAGTCATGCTTAGCACAGGATGGGCGCTCTATAACCTCAGGCACCCCCTCCCTCCTTTCCTGCATTTGTGCAGG
>NW_005306960.1:0-789 GCF_000412655.1 Myotis brandtii
TATGATTTTAGGTCTCTACTTAGCAAACCCACTTTCTCCCCGACATAAACTCTGACTTTAAAGCCAAACTAAAGCTAAGGGTTGGTTTCAGCATCCTCCCCTCCATCACTGAAAGTTTCTCTATACCTTGGGAGAATGCTAGGAAAATGCTGGGATCTAAAGTATCGTCAGAAGCAGTTGTTCCCAACCTGCATGCAGGTTAGAATCACTTAGGGAGTTGTTAACTATCTCAGTGACTAGGCAGCACCCCAAATCAATGAAATTATGGGTATGGGACCCAAGCATAAGCACTTGGATACAAGAATAAATAATTCACAACCTTGGTCCTGGATGAGCTCTGGATGACCAGAGGAAGAAACAGATAAACAGACTATCAAAATAGGGTGATATAGGTCATATTAGAGAGTTGAAGGGGATCAGAAAATGTCATCTCAAAATAGGCCACTTTGTATTATTTTGAGCTGAAGTCAATTGAGAATAAACAGATGCAGAAAGAAACCTCTTCAGAACTTCCTTATAGGCCTAAAAGCAGAAATTTCTGAGAAATTAGGACTGTTATGAATCCCATCTCTCTGGGAAGGTTTATTGCCACGAAGAAGATGGAAAGTTGACACCAAGATAAGTCTGTACAAACCAACCTTACCAAAATAACCCTTCTCCTCCTTCAGTTTTCCTATATGTTTACCTTCCCACAATTTACCACCTCTGGAAGCCTAAATTCCCCTTTCCTTTGGGCAGTCACTTCTCCACCATTTACTGCCCTTTGTTAAAATGATATATAAGCTTCTG
>NW_005306961.1:0-789 GCF_000412655.1 Myotis brandtii
GGCCCACCCCACAGTACAGTGTAATTGGTGTGGGGTTCAGCCTGGCCAGTAGCAGTTTTATAAGTGTCCCAGGCAATTCCTATGACCTGCCACGCCCAGGAGCTCTTCCAAACAAGGTTTCTGGTTTCTTTCCTGACTGAGTGTCATTAAATGGAAATGCAAGCTGACGGGCATCATTAATCAGTTTGCTAGAGAGCTTTCTCGTGTATCCTGGCTCCTTGCAGGCATCAGTTAGCTTGGTCCCAGATGCATGGAAAAGGTTTAGTTGTCCACTCTGAGAGCTGTCCTGGGAACAGAGCCTGGCCTCAACAGTTAGCTGGGCAGTCAGGGGGTGCCGGTGACCCCAACCTTCTGAGGCGTCTGACTGGTCTTTCTCTTCCGTGCAGTGTGATGAAAAATGCACAAAAGCTTATTTCCACATGGGCAAAGCCCACCTGGCTCTGAAGAACTACAGTGTGGTAAGTTCCTGCAGGAATGTGAGTGGCAGGTTTGATCGCAGCGATGCTTCCGACCGTCTCGAGGAGAACCTCGTTCCTCCAAGTTGATTAAATATCAACCCACCTCTTAGTATTTTCCAGGGAAAATCTTAAGCTCTTAGAGTAGGGAAGGACGTTGAGGGCCCTCTAGGGCAGCCCCTGCTGTAGCAACCTCTCTGCAATGTCTCACCAGTGTTCAGCCCTGGAGGAAGCATCTCTGGAGAGAAAGACAAAGGGAAAAGATGAAAACGAAAGGCACTTGTAACCTTTTCACCCAAAAGTAATCATGCTGGTATATCTTCACAATTCGCTG
>NW_005306962.1:0-789 GCF_000412655.1 Myotis brandtii
CAGACACAGAAAGACAAATACTGTATGATCTCACTTATCCATGGAATCTAAAAAAGCCAAACTGGCATAAGCAGAGAGCGAATGATGGTTTCCAGGAGCGTATGAGTTGGGGGAATGGGGAGATGTTGGTTAAAAAGAACAAATTCTCACGAAGAAGATGAAAAAGCTCTGGAGATACTGCGCACAGCGTGGTGATTAGAGTTGACACTGTGTTCTATGCTTGAAAGTTGCTAAGAGTAGATTTCACCACAAAAAATGACATGTAATCTGTGATGTGATGGAGGCGTTAGCTAATGCCATGGCGGTGACTGGATTGCAAAATATAAATATCAAATCAATACATTTTACAGCTTAAATGTACACACTATTTGATGTCAATTATATCTCAGTGAAGCTGGAGGCTGGGGGTGAAACCAGATGTCTTCAAGCCATATTCCCCAAGTTTGGGTAAATTGCTTCACTAACCAGCTGTGTAACTTTAGGCAAGTTATCTAAACCCAGATTCCTCATCTGCAAAAATGAGGTTAAATAATCATCCATTTTACTTTGTCATGAGGAGTAAACAATTTAATAAATGAAGAACACTTAGGAAAAAAGAGAGTACTTGGTTGTTTTCATCACCTTTATCACCGTCACAGGAACTTGCAGACAGACAGACAGCACTGACGCTGTGAAGACCGGCTGCTCCTTTCCAGCTATTGTGGCCCTGGTGGGGGCGCTGGCAACAGGTGGACTGGGACAGTCAAGGCCACGTGCAGTAAGCCGACCGCATTCAGAACTCGTGCTAAA
>NW_005306963.1:0-789 GCF_000412655.1 Myotis brandtii
TCCATAGCATTTTTATTAGAAAATCCTGAATTTTTATTAGCTTTGAAGTTTGGGAGTATGAAACCCCAATATCCTGACTTAACAAGAGTTTGCAGACAATATAATTAATTTTCTTCATTAAACTCTAAACTTTTCTTACTTTTACCTTTTCTGTCTAAATCTAAATCATTGGAAAATGTAAATCTGTTGGTAAACAACAGACGCATAAGTGTATTCTTCACTTCATGAAATACCCGTAAGTTGTACTCTATACATAATGTGTCCCTGAACTTTCAAATCCATCTCGTTGTGTTTCCACAGAATTCACAGTTTTTAATTTTTTATTATGATAGCCTAATAGACACTTTACTGAAATCTAGATATGTTGTGTCTGTTTCTTCCTTCTTTTCCATGAAATTGATTAATCAGTATTGGCTCAGAAAATGTTCAATCTTGGCCCTGGGCTCAAAAAATAACAGTGAAACTTCACCCCTGCTAGTCTATCAAATTGCTGTGTGATGGGGGTAAATCAGGCAATTTATTTAACAAAAATTCATATATTAACAATGGTTAAATCCATAAAAGTGAGTGGTTTACTTTTGGCACTACTAGTTCAATAAACACATAATAGATTCAAATATTTTCTACAAATTACCTACCGATGAACAATATAATGAATAAACATCTTACATTTCACAAGCTCCATAAAACTGTCCAATAAAGGTTTTTACTTCTTACACATATTTTTATCACCATCAGTTGTAACATATCTTAGCAGATTCTACTTCAGGTTGTACTGAATTTGTATTT
>NW_005306964.1:0-789 GCF_000412655.1 Myotis brandtii
ATTTCTTAGATTATATGTGTGTTTGTTAGGCTTTTTGCTTCAAGACTATAACTTCAGCCAAACAGATTCCCGTAAGAATGTGTGTTCCCGAATCACTTCTGTTGGGCCCCAGCTATCAGAGATTGCTCGCTTTTGGACTGAAGAGTGACTTTTCCCCTGGTTTTCTTCAAATGTGCTTTTGCTGATTAGAGATGATGAGATTTCCACCCACCTCGTTTGAGACAAGCTTGCTAGTTTCAAGGAATGAAATCCAGAAAGTGTTTCTTTGTGTTCAGCAAAAAAAAAACTGTGCCCACACATTTAAAAAAAACAGTGTGTTTGATGTAATTTCTGTGATTTTGTTCATTTCATTGATAGAGCTGTTTGGCATTGCACTTGCAGGCATTCCTTCCCGGAGGATGAGAACATTGAAAAACCACAAGTGCCATTTGATGCAACTGAACATAAAAAAGGTAAAAGGATAGTCTCACACTTAATTGAACATGAAAATTGGCATTGCATGGGCAAAACACACATAAAAATCATTTAGCTTCAATAACAATCTAAAATGAAAATTAAACAAGGAAGTGCTGTTTCCTCATATTTGGAGGTATTTCCTTCTTAAAAATAATAGAGTTGGGGAGATTGAAGAGAAATAAATATTCTGATGCTACCGATAGATGTATGAATCAGAACCTTTGGTAAAGGGCCATTTAACAACATATAAGAAAAGCTTTAAAGTTATTCTTTTTTTATAGTATTTGTTAACTTTATTTTTTTAATTGGTTTCAGAGAGAGGAAGGGAGAGAG
>NW_005306965.1:0-789 GCF_000412655.1 Myotis brandtii
ATATATATATATATTTGGCCTAGACAATCACTTTTAGAGCCCTGAGTTCGGACTACATTGAGGCCTTCAGACTGTGAGGAAGCTCAAGCCATATTGAGAGGCCACATGCTCCTGCTGACAGCCCAGGGGAGGTCCCAGCCTACGACTAGCATCAATGGTCCCACACACCATAGGACTGAAGAGATCTGATGATTCCAGCTGTTGAAGTCACCACCAGCCTTCAGGTCTTTGCAGGTCTTCCCAGTTATCACAGAACAGAGATAAGTTGTTCCCACTGGCCTTTTCCAAATTTTGGACTACAGAATTGATGAGCATAATGAAATAATTGCTTTTCACAATTGTGTTTCAGGATGGTTTATTATGAAGCAATAGATAAGAGGAACTGTCATCATTATGTACCATAGTGTCTTCCTCCACACTTTCTGTGAAGGAACCAAGTGTCCCCACATAGGTGCCCATACTGAGAGGCAGAGAAGGAAACAGAGGTAGTGTCAGTGAGATGGTCTGGGGAAAAAGAGGTGAGGCCTCACTCAGGGTGGGGAGAGCAAACCAGCCCCAGAGGGATCCCACCTTCAAAGCCCCTTGTGGAAGGAGCTAGGAGTCTAACTCGTCGTATGGTTCTGACCCCACCACTCCATTCCAGGTCCTGCTGCCTGTGGCCTTTTACTCTTAGCAGGAAGATTTCCAAGAGAGTTGGCCACCTCTTTGGACCCTAGTATTAGGTCGTATTTAGTTGGCACCTTCTAAGGGAGAAAGGGAAGAGACTGTGAACCTGCCCCTCCCCACCAC
>NW_005306966.1:0-789 GCF_000412655.1 Myotis brandtii
GATATTGTTATCAAAAATTAATGTATACAAAATTAAAATTTGACTAAGATTAGTTTATGCAAAACCATGTCCATTTCCTTTAAGATATAAAAGCAAGTATATGTGAGTGACTATCAAAAAGGAGTACCAATTCACTAACTACATTTCTTGTGTCTTACATTATCTCATTTAATCTACATATTGATAGGAAAAAGTGAATATGTAAGTTCCATTTGAAGATGATCAATGTATTTTATTTTGTCAATTTTTATGGTTAACACTAAACCAAAAATAATTTTCAAATGATGAATATAATGCTGAAAAAAGTGAAGGTGTACCAACCTGCCAAGAAGCCCAAATGCAGTGTAGATTGGGTCAGAAACTGTTTATGTTATAGCTCTAGTTCCTTGGAGTGGAGTTTAGATATTCAAACTATTTCAATACTTTATGAACCTTAAGGATGAGCATATATAGGCATACCTGGGAGATATTGACAGTTTGGTTCCAGACCACCACAATGAAATGAACATCACAATAATGCAAATCACATGAAACTTTGGATATACAGTACATGTAGAAGTTATGTTTACATTATACTATAGTCTATCAGTTGTGCAATAGCATAATGTCTGAAAAACAGTGAACATACCTTAATTTAAAAATACATTATTACTGACCATCATCTGCATCTTTGGTGAGTTGTAATATTTTTGCTAACGGAGGGTCTTGCCTTGTTGATGGCTACTGACTGATCAGGGTGGTGGTGTCTGCAGCCCGGGTTGGCTGTGGCAACTTCTTAAAATGAGACAA
>NW_005306967.1:0-789 GCF_000412655.1 Myotis brandtii
CTGGTCCTAGAAGTTGGGCCCTCTGTCAGTCTACAGAAGGTAGAAGAGCATCTGCCTATTCTCTTAAGTACAGTGACACTGACAATTAGAGAAAAATAGTCCAGTCAGTGAATGTTAGACTTCGCCAACCAGATCTGCAAATTCTCCGCTGTGGAAGAGAAAAACAAAATGGGAAAGGATGGCAACTAAGGAGCAGAAATTCCCTTTCCTTGGGGCTAACACTAAACCTCAAAGGATAACATTTTAGGAAAGCTGCACACACCTTCTGCCCAAAATTCTTTCTCCAGAGATATCAAATACCATCATCACTAATTTAACTGTGACGGCCTTTCATATTATCCCTTGACTAGGCTCTCCTTCGATATGAATATCCCTGAAAGCAGTAACATAAACAGAATGTAGTACTTTGATAGGAATTGGTTTTGCTTAGGGCTTCATAGGAAGCTTAGGTATTGGGAACAAGAAAGGATGCTGAGAAAAAAGGGGGAGAGAAAAGGAGGGAAGAGCCCCGAGGTTCTTCTATCTACTTCATAACACACCTGCTTGAATGCTGATATGCAAATGCCATAATTTTCTCCACTGATTTCAAGGATGACTTTGATTGAAGTCCTAGGTATTAGCAATGCCATACCCCCTGATTTTTCAGTAAAAATGCCATACAGGAATTTAAGCAAGAAAATTATACATATATGTATAAATTTATAAAATGTAACATTAATTTGGTGATAGAACCCTAACATATTCCTTAAGCATAACAACTATATATTATATAAGTGTATATTATATAAT
>NW_005306968.1:0-789 GCF_000412655.1 Myotis brandtii
TCAACACTCAACCACTGAGCCACACCAGCTGGGCTCTTGGCAGAGCTTTTGTTACACTAATTACCCCCAATATACGGTCATGATATAACCCGAATCTCTCAAAGGCCTGGTGCTCAGAGCCCCATTGTCCAGATGGAGAAACAGGCCTGGGGAATGATTTCCTAGATCCTGAGCAGAGCTGGGCCTAGACCCCACGGCTCCTTGAATCCACGGCCAGAGATCGGCTCAGGACACCCTCCTTCCCCTCCTTCCTCGGTTCACCTCAGAGAAATGTTGTACGCAGTGCTGTTTCCTTCCGGAAGGCGCCTCTCCCTTTTTTGGCCCCTCCCTCTGGCTCCCAGCAGCCTTAGAGGGGGTCGGGTCCCCCCTGGCATTGCTGGGGACATGGGCCGTGCCCAGCATATGGGCTCCTGAAGATACTTTCCTGGCTGATGATCGGCAATAAGGCTTCGTCCCCGCTGCAGGGCCCTAGCAAGTAATCCCATTTTCTGAGCCCAGCTCTTCCGCTGTGGAATGAGACTCATCCTCTCATCTATCATCTGGAGTTATCGAGAGGCTCACTTGACACATACGGGAATGTGCTATTAATGTTCAGTTCATGTGCAGACACCTACGGATGGGCCTAGCAATTCTTGCCATTTCTGGGGCTGAAGAGAGAAGAAGGTGGGGGAAATCAGAGAGACGCCAGGCTGTGGGGCCTGGCACGGTTCTGACTAGGTTCTGATGCGGGCCCACCTTTCATGTCTGCCCTTTCGTATATGGCTGTCCCTCTCCGGGCCCCGCCTCCCC
>NW_005306969.1:0-789 GCF_000412655.1 Myotis brandtii
CACCCATGCACAAATTCTTGCACTGGGCCTCTAGTGTTACAATAAAAGTAACAGTGGCCTAACCTAGTTGGTGGAAGGAGCTGGGGAGCAAGATGGCAGCAAGGGTCAACGTGCAAAGGGCCTTATTTCCCAGAGAAGAGAAACACCATCAGGGGCAGTATTCTTTCAAATTCTTGTAATGTAAATGCACTCATATATATATATTTGTACTTGATAATAAATTTCCATTTTTAACTTTAATTTTTTAATAAAAAGACAGCAAAGTTTGAGAATAAATTTTGAAAGCCCTTGAAGACCTCTCTGAACATCTAGTCATATCTATCAGTGAATTTTAAACCAAATTATCTGGAAAATTATTTCTCTTTCCCACTTTAGGTGTGTAGAGTCAAACATTTTATAAACATTTCCTAACATATCCCTATAAGAATCTAACATATCCCTCCTTAACTTTCCATTCAGATCAATGTGTATTACATAATACCCCGAAATCCCTATTATACGGTATTAATACAAAATCAAATGAGAAAAATAGAACAGAAACATCACTCTAAGATGATTTTAAAAGCATTTGGTTATTCTCTTAAAAGCATTAATTATAATATCTTATTATCCTTACTAAAATGCCAGCTGTCTTGAGTCATAGATAAATGTGGTGACGTAAAAACAAAAACAAAAACAAAAGCCTCCTGGTCTGATAGTCAACACCTATTTACTATTTTAAAAACCTTGGTGTCCTCTAAGTTGCTGTGCTAGGTTGCTTACAATAAAAAATTAAAATGGCTCAGAGGC
>NW_005306970.1:0-789 GCF_000412655.1 Myotis brandtii
ATTTTCATTGGGTATAAAATTTTAGGTTGACATTTTCTTTTAGCTCTTTCAAGATGTCATTCTGTTCTCTGTGGTGATTTTTATTTCTGTTCTGTATATAATGTTTCTTTTTGCCTCTGGCTATTTTTATTTACGTATTTATGTATTTATTTATGTATTTATTTATTTATTCTGGCTACTTTCTTTGTTATCACTGATTTTCAGAAATTTGATTATGATGTGTCTGGATATGATTTCTTTGTGTTTATCCTGCTTGGAGTTTATTGAGTTTCTCTGTGTTTTTAATTTTCATCAAATTTGGACAAATATATTTTTGTCTTCTATTCCCTTTCTCTGTTTGGCTCCTTGATATTGTCCCGAAGGTCACTGTGCATATTTTAAGTCTTTTTTTTAATTCTGTGCTTTATTTTTACCAATTTCTTTTACTATGCTTTCAAGTTTCCTAACCCTTTTCTTCTGTAGTGTCTAATCTGCATAAATGATTGCTTCTCAAGGCTGAAAATTTTTTTCTAACTTTTTACTTACAAAGCTTAAAGTAATAGAGGCTATTCAATGTTCAGTTTGTAGAGGCCTGATCAAAAATGGAGAACGACAGGATGAAGAGAGTCTTGGAGGAAGGCGCAGAACAGATGCCTTATGCTTTTTATGTAAAATGAATCCTTCTCAGGCTCTCAAGGTCCGAGGCATGGTGGTAAGAGGTCTTATTTTTATGAGACAAAAGACTTTATATTAGGACCAGGAACTCTTCTCAAGATGGTTTTGGAGTCTTATAGAAAACTAGAGGCCCGG
>NW_005306971.1:0-789 GCF_000412655.1 Myotis brandtii
TTAAATTAACATTTTGAGGCACGTCACAGTTTACGATATGTTTTCAAAAGTGCTTTTGAATTCATCCTCCCAAGCCTGCTGTGACATGTGATATATGATGTGATTATTCCTATTTAAGAGATGTAGATGCTGAGGCTCAGGGAGCCAAGCGATTTGTCCAAAGGCACGTAGCCAAAGAGAACCGGAACCTGCTGCTGCAACCCCTTCGCTTTCCCACCACCCTTCGCCTCCACTTGTCCATTCAGCTCTCTGAGCCTGAGTGCCATCATCATTGACATAATGGCAATTTAACTGGGCACTTTCTCTGTGTGCGGTAAACATGTTACCTGTGTTATCTCATTTAATCATGTAATCCTTAAAATAACCTGTGGGCAGAGACTCTTTTTATCTCTGTTTTACAGAGGAGAGGCTGGGGGCTTAGAGGGATCAGAAACCGGCCCAGCCAAAGCCCACACTCTTAGCCACTTTGCTGTGCAAGTTCCCACCGGTAATTGGAATGAATCTCCAACCCACCTACCTCACCAGGTAATAGGTAAGGTAGTTTTTAAAGATAAAATTAGATGGTAGATGTGAAAACACTTTTTGATAGTTAAACATATGTGGCAGATATACAAGGGACAGTAAAAATCGCTACTCCTGTAGGTCTTATACTATAACAAAGCCCAAACTAACTTCCAACAAGGGGACACAACCACACATCTTCACTGACAAAGTAGCAGAGACAGACAAATAAAGGAGCAGCAAACGGAGTGCTGGAGTCCAGAAGCACCAGTCCCGGAGGACTTCCTG
>NW_005306972.1:0-789 GCF_000412655.1 Myotis brandtii
CTTGAACATCTTCTCTCACAATGCTCATCGCACTTTATGACACTGCTTATTTCATTATCTGACGTCTGGAAGGGCTTGTCAACTCTCCAAGGGCAGCAGAAACCACGTCTCCCTTATTCACTGCTGAAAGCCCAAGTCCAGCAGAGTGCCTACCATATAATGCGTGCTCCATAAACATGAGGTGAGTAAATAAGGAGCATACAAGACTAACAGATTTAATTGGTTACCTAAGAGTTTACTTGGCTCCTAAAAGCCTTATGAAGAAAAGATCCAAAGTAGCTGAGTAAGAGTCAGAAACCTGGGTTCTACCCCAGTCTAAGTCAGTTTTTTTCCATGTGGAAAATAAAGAATACTGTTCCATTCTCCACGATCCTTAAAGAACATCGTGTAAAGGAGAGGGGCAAGTATTTAGGAGAACACCTAATTTCTAGCCTAGGGAGATGATGGTAATAATATGTCATACCCGCCTATGCTGCTGGTGTAGGTGCAAACTGGCATAGTTTTAGGAATGGCAATTTGGCAGAATCTATCAAAATTTTAAATGTATATAACCTTGATTCAGAAATTTCATACTAAGAATCGATCTTATAGGAATTATCTTTTTAAAAACTTTTTTAAAGAATAGTTTGATTTTAAGTGAGAAAGGAAGGAAGAAGAGAGAAACATCTATGTGAGAGCATAACATGGGTCGGCTGCCTCCTATATGCCCCCTATCGGGGATCAAGCCCACAACCCAGGCACGTGCCCTAACCGGGAATTGAACCAGCAACCTTTCAGTGCATGGGATGA
>NW_005306973.1:0-789 GCF_000412655.1 Myotis brandtii
GTGAAAGGGTCGTTCGACCCCCAAGGGTCGCGACCCAGAGGTTGAGAACCGCTGGTTTAGATAAAAATCTTGCCTTCTTAGAACTTACATTCTAGCAGAAGACAGACAGTAAATAAATATGCATGTGTATGATCAGAGGGGGATTTACCTGAAATTGCTGAAGCTTAAACTTCACATCTTCTCATCTGGAAAGGGCCCTAGCAATGTGTTTATGGCTTACTGGTATGCGTTCATGTAAA
The DNA here is from genome assembly GCF_000412655.1 of Myotis brandtii. Lineage (NCBI taxonomy): Eukaryota > Metazoa > Chordata > Mammalia > Chiroptera > Vespertilionidae > Myotis > Myotis brandtii. Next base: position 240 of record NW_005306973.1, read on the forward strand.
ATTTGCAAAATGCTGTGCCTAGATATCTAGGCTCCAAACACCTAGATTCTTCCCTTTATATACAGAGGGGGCACAGCAAGATCCAAGCCTGAAGGCAAAGCTGCAGGAGGCGCAGCAGCGTCATCTACGTCTACGGCTGCTGTTCCTTTCCTTGGCTTGAGAACCCCATCTTTGAGCGGCTGGGAGAACTGGGTGACCAGCTCGCGGCCGCTGAGTTCATTAGTGCACTAGCGAATGTAGGCACCACGCCCACTCTGGTCTTTCTTCGGCCACTGGCGCCCCCTCCTGGGAAGATCCGGAAGTGCGCTAGCGCAGGTGAGAAATGAGGCCTGGTTCCTGTAGGCGACGAAAACCGGTGCCTTGGCGGACTCTAGCGGAATATGTGGGGACTGCATCCATATCTATGCGCACGTAGGAAGAGTATTTTCTGTCTGGTATGTGAATGTTGGTGTACATGTACACAGCAGGCGACGAATTCAGAAATATCCACTCTCAGCCGTGCTCTGGCCAGGGCCTTAACTGCTCCCCCCCCCCCCCCCCCCCCCCCCCC
>NW_005306974.1:0-789 GCF_000412655.1 Myotis brandtii
GATTAGAGTGGGCACCGTGTGGCTGCGTCCTCAGGAACACATCATGGCCACACAGACACTTACAGTAACACCACAGTGATGGCCGTTCACACCTTTGCCAATTTGGTTCCATGTCATGTAATAACAGCACCGCACTGAGTTGCCATTACCCATCGGTATATGAAATGCCGATATCCCTACCAATAAGAAAATAACCCCAAAGGCCTTGAGGCTGAGTCAGGCTTGCGGTTATTCTGCTATTGGGAGTTCCTTGGGTGAAAATATCTAAAAATATGGCTGATATGGAGCAGAACAGGATCCAAATAGTCCAGCCCTGGGCCCAACACCAGCCGCTGGTGAAGCACTCACACATCACCCGGGAGAGGCGGACTCCTGCCGAGAGAGAGGGGTCACTGCTCGCCTTTCGCTTCTGAAATGGACGTTTAAAAGCACCAGGAGAGACGACACCCAATGAGACTCGAGAGAAAAGAACCCCCCAGGGCTGGGCTCTGACTCAGGAGAGAGGAGCCTGGGGCCTAGCGTGGCCTCTGCACTGTGACCCCCGGCCTGGGCGAGGCGCAGTGGGAAACAGGCCAGCTCCTCCCTTCCCAGGAGGGTCAGATAAATCCCTTTCTCGCTCTTGGGCTCGGGGGGAGGGGAGGCTGTGAAAGGTCGGAGAGAAATGGGGGTGGGGGCGCCCTGGGCCTCACAACCTGCTCCTGGTGGAAAGACCCCCGAGAGCTTAAGAGGCTTCGAACCACAGACAGGTTTTATTTTTTAAAATATATTTTTATCGCTTTCAGAGAGGAA
>NW_005306975.1:0-789 GCF_000412655.1 Myotis brandtii
GCTGGCAGCCGGGGGAAGGAAGGTCTACTCTTGCACGCATTTTGTGCATTGGGCCTCTAGTGCCGCTATAAACAAAATAAGGAAGTTCTCTGTCCTAATAATGAAATATTTTATACTAAGTTTAAAAAGCCAAATTACAAAATAGAGTATAGTATATTCCACCAATTGTATAATAAGGATATTACTAATTTATTTGCTGTATGTATTTATTACTTAGCAAACATGTACTTAACACTTTTCATTTGTCAGGAACTCTTCTATGTACAGATATGCCTTGACTTACAATGAGGTTAGGTCCTGATAAATTGAAAATATCGTAAGTTGAAAATGCATTTAATAGTACACTATGGAGTATAGGTTGTTTACCCTTGTGATAGTGTGTCTGACTGGGAGCCTCACTCTCTGCCTCTGCCCAGCATCACAAGACAGTCTCCTACAGCCTATCACTAGCATGGGGAAAGATCAAAATCCAAGATTTGAGCTACATTTCTACCGAATCTATCACTTTTTTGCACCATCCTAAAGTCACCATCATAAAGCGGGAAAATTATAAGGTAAACCAACCATCGCAAGTCAGGGACTCCTTGGATTTTTATGAATATCAATCCAATTCACCCTAGTTTAAGACACTTCGGGTAGATTTTATTGTCCCCACTTTTGCAGATGAAGAAATTAAAGCATAGAGAGGTTAAGTAACACATCCAAGGTTACAGAGCAAGGAAGCAGAAGGATACACAGGAAACTAATACAAATGATTAGCTAGAGGAGGCAGGTTGCTGTATAGTGGGA
>NW_005306976.1:0-789 GCF_000412655.1 Myotis brandtii
CATTTGTAATGCAGTGTATTAGTTTTCTGTGCTGATTTACCACAACCTAGTGACTGAAGAGAAAATCCATTTATTAGCTCACAGTTGGCTCGGTCAGAAGTCCAGGTGGACTCCACTGGGCTCTGTGCTTAGGGTCTCACAAGGCAGACATCAAGATGTTGGCTGTGCTGGGCTCTTGACTGGAGGCTTTGGGGAAGAGCCCACTTCCAGGGTCATTCCCGTTGTTGGCAGATGCCAGTTCCTTGCAGCTAGAAGAGTAAAGTCTTCATTTCCTTGCTGGCTGTCGGCCCGGCCGCTCTCAGCTCCCAGAAGTTACTCTCTGGTCCTTGCACATAGCTCTGTCAAATTCCAAAGTCAGCAATGAATCCTTCCACTTAGAACCTAACTTCTGCTCCCAACTGGATTCAAATCTGCTTTGAAACTACTCATTAGATCCATCTGGAAACTCTCTCTTTTGATTTACTGGAAGTCAACTGATTAGTAATTTTAATTATATCTGAAAAATCCCCATTGACATGTAACATAATGTAGTCATGGGTGTGAGATCTCATCATATTCATCATATTCATTGTCCCAGGATTAGGGTAGGACATCTAGGGGCCATGTTAGAATTCTGCTTTCTACATGTAGTTAGTCATTTGTCACCATCTGCATTTCATTCTGGGATCCCTCAATATCTGGGCTGATTTCTTGAAGTTTGGGAGGTGTTGGATATGTCTATTACCTTGATTGTAGTGACAGTATCATGGACATTTTCATATGTCCAAACTCATCAAATTATACACATTA
>NW_005306977.1:0-789 GCF_000412655.1 Myotis brandtii
CAGGTAAAGCTACTCCATGTTGTTGGACACAGCATTGCATCGGCAGTGACTCGGAGGGAGCTTTCTGAGTGCTTGTATTTTTCTGTTTCCGAAGCTGAGAGCTTATTTGCAAGAGTGTGTTCAGTTTGTGAAAATTCAAGACGCCGCATTTCTGAGGCCTACACCTGTGTTTGGGGTGTTATCCTTCAATCACACGTTTTAGGAGCAATTGTGTCCATCTCCCATAGCACCGGGGCCAGTCCTCTCTGGGCGTGGCCATCTGCCTATCAAACTTCTCTTTCTACTGAGATATAAAAAGTGCAGTTAGCTGCCACATCTCTAAACAGAATTTTGCTCAGGATCGCACAGAACTTGCGAATCATCCATTAGGAGCTGTTTTTTGGGGGCCAAGAACTCAGTAAAGTCTGAGGTGGGTTTGGTAAGGTCGTTTGTCATGTTCAAGTCTGTGTGGTTTGGGTATCTGCTTGTCAGTGAAGACTGCCACTGTTGGAAACTCACTTTTAACAAAGATCGTTGTTTTGTGACCAAACAGATTATGATACAGCAGAAAAGGTCAGAGCAGCTCTCCTGGCTGTACTAATAATCAATACGGGGGCCGATTCAATATGTCTTGATTGACATAACTTGTTGACTTTATGCCTTGAAGACAGACTCCAGCAAGCAATATTGTCTGGTCACACCAGCCTACAGAGTGAGTGCATCTTGTGTAAATATGTTCAACGTCAGCGTGGGCTGAAGGGCTAATCTGAGTGTTTACTTTTAGTGAGGAATAGTTCTCTCTTTGATCCG
>NW_005306978.1:0-789 GCF_000412655.1 Myotis brandtii
GTCACAGGGTCCACTGAGAATTGGAAGGACACTCTCAGAAGCTTTCCACTCCATTTAGCAAGCCCCTTGACTGCTCTGTGCTCTGCAAAGTGCTTCTGCCTTGAACTAAGTCCTTCATCACTTACTCCTGGTTTCCGTCAACCAGTCTGAGGGTGGCACACCAGCCCTGCGATGGGGGTGGGCAGAGTGGGAGCAGCCCCCTGGCAGTGCCGGGAAACTGTCTCACATGGCAGGTGTTTCCTTTGGTGAACATCCCACATCAAGTCCAGTTTATTCTGGAAGTCTGCACAAAGTCCGCTTTGCCCCGCTCCTTCCCTGTCCCGGGGTGAGTGGCCGGCAGCAGCTGTGTTTATTTGCCTCTGGTTGCTGGGGAGGGCTCATGGGTCCCTCAGGGTGTACAGCATCTGGGTCTCTAGAGCAAGTTGGGCTCCGGCCAGACCTGGTGACAGTTGGGTGAACCTGAAGGAGGTCAGGCAGGGTAGCAGCTGCTAAGGCCGACTGATTAAGACCCCAGGTGGCACACCTGGACCTGAGGAATGTTGGAGCTGAGGAGACCGTGCTGGTCCCTCCCAGCCACAAGTAAGAAGAGTGAGCTTCCTGGGGACCAGGGGTTATATCAGGTCGCGTGGGTAGCCCCGCAGCCTCTAGAACCCAGGCATTCCGGCTTCCTGTCCAGGGCGTACTTCGCTTCAAGCTGAAACACTGCCCAGGCTGTTCTCTAAGCCTTAAAAACCCTCCACCTGGGAAGGTGGGGGAGTGGGAGGTAAGAGATCAACCAAAGGACTTGTA
>NW_005306979.1:0-789 GCF_000412655.1 Myotis brandtii
TCGTCCCAAGGATTAAAACCCGTGGGAATTAGATGCCCTGACACACAATGTCAGCCCGAGGCTTCCTGATGGGACTCTCCTCATATCTTTGTAGACATAGGGCTTCCTGGGGAAACCAGACAGATGCTCTGCTCTGGCAGGAGGAACCCTGGCTCACTGCCCTGCCTCTTTATCCAGCTCACTCTCCCACTGGCCAGAGACCACATGTCACAGGCCCAGCAGGCTCCTGGACATTCAGAACTTTTCTGGAAAACATGAGAGTTAAGGGGCTTGAGATTTGGGTATTGGTACTGTTGAATCCTCTAGTAACAAATCCTCCTGTAAAAGAATGACAATATATGACATCCACATAACATGCTACAGGTTCCAAATTACTTTAAGCTCCATTTATCATTTGGTTCTATCCACAGGCCTGGAAGCAGTGCAGTTGTCATCAACCCCATTTTACAGACGAGGAAATCGAGGCCCAGAGAAGTTAAATGACCTGCTCAAGGTCACACGGCTGAGTGGCAGAACCAGGCCTGGAAGCCAGGTCCTTCCATAAAGACATGCCCAGGTGGTCCAGGCAGCAGGCACTGCGCTGTGCTCGGGGGAGGTGGCAATGATTAGGGCATGGTCATCAAATGAACAACGACGGAAATCGTTAGTTAAAATGTGACCATGGAGAAGAGGTGCAAGGTTCCCTGAGAGTTCATTTGAGGGATCTCTAACCTAGTTTGGGTTGTTGGAAACATTTCTTCTGAGGGAATAACATTTAAGCTAAGATCTGAAAGCCAAAAGTTGTTGACC
>NW_005306980.1:0-789 GCF_000412655.1 Myotis brandtii
AGTAACCTGTAATATGCTTTGAAAGCCATTCTACTTTTGCTCCTTAAGGTCTTACTTGTTGGGAGCCATTGCACCATTAATATAGTTGCAGTCTCACATTTTAATAGGAAAATTTGTACTTATGCATATAAATAACATTGAAATCTCATTCTCAACAGGGTGGAAGAATGAAAGAAAAGAAAGGTGAAAGAATGTTGAACAACTTTGTGTGGCTATATGATGGAAGGAAACGGAACTGAGAACTCCTGTAGTAGAACACTCGGATGGCTTCAACAAGATAATGGTGCTAAGCCATGGCTTTGGAAATTCTCTAATTGCTTTTCTCGTCCTGAGCAGATGTTGCCACTTAGTCCCCAAACGGTAACTATGTGCAAGACTAAGGACATAGCAAATTCCTAATGCAAATAGATGGGAGCTCCATTTGTTCTGGGGCAGTTGCTCTCCCTGGAGTCTGTGCTGAGTTTTCCTGGTATCTTGCTTATATTACTTCTTGTAGAACATAATAAATTCCTGACTCAACGAGCATAATTTTTTAACTCCTGTATGTCCACGCTTAAATAACAGTAGATGCTTTAAATATTTAATGTTAACATTTTGGGAAGATTTGTTTCTCATTAAAGTCATGGATTTCAAAGATAAATCCACATTGTAGAATACAATTGGAGAAAATATAAAATAGATTTTATTTTACTTTAGCCTTCTGAAATTTTTTAAAAAATACATATTTTTTAAATTGATTTTAGAGAGGACGAGAGAGGGAGAGAGAGAGAGAAACATCAATGGTGAAAG
>NW_005306981.1:0-789 GCF_000412655.1 Myotis brandtii
TAGACGCAGCAGTCAGCGCTGGGCTGCCACTGCAACCCAGTGCTGACTGCAGGACTGACTTCTGATGGGTTCAGCCTCCAGTCCTGATGGACCCAGGGTTTTTATATATTAGGATAATATCATCACCAAGAAGAATAGTACATTAGCTGCTGTCATGATGTTACAGTAGGAAGCTAGATATTAATGAGAAGGGAGCCAGACATCTGATTAAGCCAGATTAACTAGAAAAGGGCATGTTCACAGTCACTCCAGGGAATAGCTGGCATCACTTCACCAAATGGATTAACCTCTGAGTGGGCAGGAAAGGCTGTCTTTCTAATCACCTCAGGGAACAACTGGCACCCTCTCCCCAGAATTATGGGGGAATCCCATGAGGGGGGTGAGCACATCCCAGTAGAAGCCAAATGAGGAAAGAGAACTATGAGGCATCCTCAGTAGAAGCCAAAGTGGTGACCTTAAATGGGTAAGGGACTACCCTGGAAACATCAGGGAAAAGACTCATATTGAAGAAGGGCATGAGCCCCTGTAAAAATCCAGGAAAGAGATTGGATAGGGGCAGGGCACCAGCCCAGGTCTAAGAAAAGACAGGAAAGATGTGGAGTAGTCTGAAAGAAAGCCTGCTCTTTCCCCAACCCCAGGAAATATATAGAAGTTGAACAAAGGCCTGTCTCCATGGCAGCCATGCAGCTGGGAGCACATCCTGCCCTAGTGCCATCAAGCCTTGGCAGCAGACATACAGCTAGGGAAATGAGATTCAGAGAAGTTAAGTAACTTGCCCAAAGTCACACA
>NW_005306982.1:0-789 GCF_000412655.1 Myotis brandtii
TTTTTTGTTTGTATTTCTCCATGGTCCCAACTGAGGGAAATTATAGGTAAGGATGGCCTTCATGGGACTGCATAGATGTAACAACACAGGCCCCAGGAAATGAAGTTGCAAGATCACAGGATTGGCTTAGGGATGGATAAGTTTCCTTGGCAATATCTTTCCCTCAAATATTTAGCAGGCTTTCAGTCTATTCTTTTTCCTGAAATTTCACACTTTCATTATACAGCCAATTATCTAGTCTGGAGATAGTCTTAAAGTGAAAGTTTCCTTCTCTTTTAGCTTAATGGCTGTGCCCTAGGAATATGAAACTTGCTCTAAATGAGGAGCACCACCATCATGTCTATCTTTGCTGGCAGAGCATCTTCACCTGAAGTGCATGGGCCAGGACTAGTTCCCAAATCTTCTCATCCTGTCTTTTGCTAAGCTCCAATTTCCCTAAATCTCTCACTTAGCATGAGGTATAAAAATATACTTTTCCAATCCAGTAAGACTCCAAATTATGGGAGCCCCAGTGCTCAAAGTGATTCTTTTATTCTGGGCATATTTCCTTGATTTTTAGTTATCTGATGTGGGTTCATTTCCCATACAGGACATTACAGAAGGCTGTGAGATGTAGCCAATATATTTACTTTTTCCTAACACTACCACCTAATTGGACAAGTTTGTAAAGAAGCTAAATCAGATGACAGTTTGGCCAAACATTGTGCCACTACCTGGTTAAGGTACCAGATGTCCTAGCCTGGCCCACCTGCTTCTCCCCTGTTCTTCAGCCAACTGACTCCATTCAGC
>NW_005306983.1:0-789 GCF_000412655.1 Myotis brandtii
AAAAAATGCCACTCCTGTGTCCTTTGGTGATGGTACTTGGCATTGTAGTGTAAGTTTCTGTAATGGTATGTTACTTTAATGTTCCGTAATCTCTGTGGTTTAACCAGAGTCTCTGAAAACAGGAAGAATGTGCATCCTCCCGTCACTGTTAAGCTAAGAAATGACATTTCCAAATCGCTGTCATCACCCAGGATTGGACCTTTTCAAGTGGCATTTGCTATGCTGTGGAGCCCGGGCAGACTTACGATTACACAAGTTTACTTAGACATATGACTATACTGTATGGCACCATTATAATAACTTTTTAAAAGTTCATTTTTACTATTATTATTTACTTCACCTAAAGACATCCTGCCTCAAGTGATGCCTATAGAGACCAATATACGAATGAGACCAATAGTGTTTGGTCAGATAGAGCTTTCTTTCGCGTCACTGTCACATTCAGGAATATTTGGTAACTTCCAATTGTAAATGAAGTTCTAATTCTCTTCCATGGCATTCGAAGCCCTCTACTAACTGGCTGCAACTGACCTTTTCAAACTGATCTCCTTGCTTCCATTTGCCCCATCCCCATATCACACTCCAACTGCAATGAACCAGGTGGCCCAGGACATCCCTGCACTCCTTCGCCTTCATACCTCTTCTCGTGCTGTTATCTCTGCCCCTTCCATTCCAATCCACCCTTAAAAATCACTTCTTCTCTGTATTGTTCCAATTTTAGAATATGTGCAGAATATATGCACCCCTATGTTCATTGTGGTGTTATTTACAGTAGCTAAGATTTGGCAG
>NW_005306984.1:0-789 GCF_000412655.1 Myotis brandtii
CACAAGGAGCTCGCCCGCCTGCGCATGGCAGGTGAGGCGCCCGCCGCCTGCTGGCCCCCTCACTGCTGCTTCAGGCTTCCCAGAGCTCAATCATGTTCACGTTCGTGCAGGCACGGGGCAGCCACCAGGAGTTCTGCATCCCCATTTGCATCCTGCCTGCCACCATCAGCAACAGTGTCCCAGGCACAGACCTGAGCCTGGCCTGTGACACTGCCCTGGACTCGCTGGTGGAGGTAAGGACTCCCCTGGGGCTGCTTCCCGGATGCCCTCCTCCCCGGGAGCACTGCCGCCGGGATGAACTCAAGTGGAAACTGAGAGGGGAGACCTGGCCAGCCTCCCGAATGAAGGAGCCACATTTATGATCACTCCCTTTTGTTCCATTAGTGGGAGGTTATGTCACACTTTCCATGACAGGGTGGTTTTCCCACCTTCATCTCTGTAGATGCTCCGGCACCCCAGTTCCGTCCCTGGAATGATGCCCCTTCCCGAGCTCCAACCCGCCCGGTGCCCACTCAGTGTCAGGCCCTGGTCATTGTCAGATGTGTGCGGCTGGTGAGTGGGCACAAGGCCTCTGCTGTGGGCATGGTCCTCCCCCCACAGGGAGAGGAAAGCGGCCAAGCAGGGCCGTGACGGTGACCGCCTGGCAGTGGCACCGACACCTCCTCCAAACCATCACGTCTCGTGAAAGCCCTGACTCCGTTTCAGGGCCCCGCTGAGTGGCACAGCCCCTCTGAGGCCAAATGAGGATGCGGGGAGAGGACAGGAAGGGCTGGCATTAGGCCCACTCCC
>NW_005306985.1:0-789 GCF_000412655.1 Myotis brandtii
GAGGTGCATTCATTGGCCCAGGTTGGATGCTATCTCATTCCTGGAGCTTGGGGTTGCAGTTTAGCTTCAGATTAACCACCTGGACTGATACTTGGGTGTGATGGTTCCCGCCAAAGAAAATTGGAAGTTGTTTCCCAAAGAAGAGATGAGGGATATTGTCAGGCAATAAAACAGCAGATAAGGAAATCAAAAAAGTACTTACTTGCACTTGAGGTGAATATTTGGAGTTCAAGAGCAGCCCAGTCACCCCATTACCGTTACTGTTGGCTTACCTTCAGCCTTGATGAACATGGAGGGTAGTATGTTGAAACGCAGGAAAGGCGCTTGAGGCAGGGAGCCCAGTCGTGGGGGCAGGAGCAGCGAGTACAGGCACTGAGGAAAGGGGTTGGCCCTACACAACATCAGGGCTCGTGTCTCCTAAAATACCTACTGTGTGCCCAGAAGCCAGCTGGCTCCTTTAAGGGGTCTGTATGGTGGACACTCCCGGCACGGGACCTGGAGTCAGACTGCTTGTGTGTTATCAGAATTTTCCAGCTGTGACGTTAGCCAAAACCTTCCCTCTCTGGGTCAGCCCCCTGCTCGCAGAGTGGGGCGATGATGCCACCCTGCTGTCGGAAGAAAGCCGGCGATGCCCGGAGGAGCTCAGCACCCTGCCTGTGGCGTGTTAATGCCCAACAGACGTGTGCTGTCGCTTTTGGCCCCCTCAGCGAAGCGAGGTCAGTGGGATCTCCTGTTACAGGTGGAGGTAATGACCTGTGGGACACTCCTCTCCCTGAATCCAGCCAGGCC
>NW_005306986.1:0-789 GCF_000412655.1 Myotis brandtii
TGATGCTCTAGCCACTGAGCCAAACCGGCTAGGGCATCATATCTTATTTTAAGTGCACTCATGGAACTGGCTTCTTGCATATACCACCTTATTTAAAACTTAAAAAACAATTTTGAAGATATTGTTATGACTATTCCACAGATGATGGAACATGAGACTTAGAGCGGTTAAATATGTTGCCTAAGCCCACACAGCTAGTAAGAGTTGGAGAATGAATTAACACTCAGGTGAATATGAATCTAAAAACCATCTTCTCTCAGCTGTTTCTCACTATCCAAGCCTGCTGGCGCCTCATTTAGCTGAATGTGCCCTCTCTATCTGTGCTGACCTGGACTCTGTTTGGAGGGACCATTACAGTTGGCTTTTGACTCCTATTGTTCTGGTCTAACATGCTCTACAGGTTCTTATTTACACACTGGCAAGGACAATCCCAGGACACCCAGAAAGGGCACGGTGGCACTTCACATTTCATTCCTGTGAACCCTTTAGGGCACGAGTCTCAGATTGTCTTCATTCAGAGTGTGAGAATATCAGCAGAAGGACATTACTCTTTATCCAAGTGGAATCCCAAATGTCACATGTGAAACATAATAGAGGTGACTTTTCACCTTGCTAGCTTTGGCACACCTCACATCCCTTTGTTCAACCTCTCTTCCCTCACCGGGAGCTGCATTCCTGGGAATGTCTGCTGTGCACTTTTCCCACTCGCCCTGGTGTCAGTCAAAGGGGAACATAACAGTTTTGCTAAGAAACCTTTTCCATCATTTGTAATGAATAATGGTTTTATCA
>NW_005306987.1:0-789 GCF_000412655.1 Myotis brandtii
ACTTGGCAAGAATATAGAAGTCTTTCTAACTTGAACCAAAAATTGTCTTAAAACAACTAGATTTCATGATAACTACAATAGAACAGATTATCATGAATGCACGATATACCTCATTTCTTAAGGTAAAAATATAATAATTGCACACACACATATAGGTATACATGCACAGGCCACTCTTTTAGAAAGCTACATGTATTTATAGAAAGAGGAATCTACATTGGTTTCTAAAGCTATGGCCTTTGAATAGCAATATTATTTCTACCATAGAAGACTCTATTAGTCTATTTAAAAGTAGTCAATAGAATCTTCTGTTTATTGATATATTCAGTAATTGTGGATACTCTTTTTCCCCAATTTAAAAAAAATATTGAGGTAACATTAGTTAATAACATTATATAAATTTCAGGTATACGGCATTATAATTTAATGTCTATTTACTCTATTGCATGCTCACTATCAAAGGTCTAGTTTGTTTCTTTCCATTACCATATATGTGACCTATTTTACCCATTTCTCCCTCACCCATCACCTTCTTCTCAGGTAACCACCATTCTGATATCTGTATTTATGAGTTTTGGTATTTGTTTGTTTTTTGTACTTTTAGTTTGTTACTTTTTCTTTGTATGTTCCACATATGAGTGAAATTAAACATGTTTGGTTCTTTTCCATCAGACTTCTATCTCTTAGCATAATACTCTGAATATACATCCATGTCTGAGTTGTGTGCCTTTGTATATATACACGTTATCCCTCCAAAAAATGTATACACACTTTAACAGCTGATTCTAT
>NW_005306988.1:0-789 GCF_000412655.1 Myotis brandtii
TGAGCCTCAGTTGATGCAGTCATTGTGCTAGTGGTATCTGTGAGTGTTGACCAAGAGAATGTCCTTGTAGAGGTGAGAAAAGGCCATGGAAGCTATGGGAAGGCGGAAGAAGCTAGACTCAGCCATGGTCCCTCCCCCATCTTGGGTCCCTCCCCCATGCCTGGGTGGCTCCACCATGGCCGGTTCTCTATTGAATGGTGGTTCTTAACTGCTGTGCATTGGAATCACTTGATTATCTAAAGTAATTGGTCTGGGAAAGGGCCAGGTGTAGCTATTCTTCAAGAGCACCCAGGAGAGCCTGATGTCTAGCTGGGATTGGGCTGGACTGTCATAGAGTCACCCCAACAGGGTTAAGAGGGAGGCATCCCTTCACTGCCTCCCAGGCCATGTGCTTAGACTTGGTCAAGGGCTGGTGCTTTCATTTACAGGGAAGGAAGGCGGGACTAAGTAAGGAAGGGAATCCATTGTTTATTCATTTACATTTATGTATATCCCTACCTCATTTCATGAAGGGTGTGGAGGGGTTGGAGGGAACTGCTTACACAGGTTTGTATGGGTCAGCCACAAATAATGTCACCAGAGTGTCCCAATGTCTCACTCTCAGCCAGACCAGGATCCAAAAGCTCTTCATAGAAACAAATTTTATAATGCTAATGTACTGCCTGACTCAACAGAGACCCCTGAAGTGGGTCCATCAGTGTTGATAGAGAGTTCAGTGGCTAAAGTGGTTTATTTTTTTAATTTGTGAGGATGTTCAGGAGATTCATAAGAGGCCACAATAAAGGGCTT
>NW_005306989.1:0-789 GCF_000412655.1 Myotis brandtii
TTTTTTTTACCTTTACTAGCTCACAACGGTAAATTGTTTTTGCAACCTTGAGTTTGTATCTATAATCCTATTGAAATGTTAAAAAGTAATTTCCAACCCAGCTGTTTGTGTTGCCACAAAGACTAATTAGTATAACAATTCGCTTTCTCTTGAAAACAAACCTATATAGAACATTATTGAGTAATGTGCATTGCTTTCCTCCAATAACACTATATATTTTTTTTTGTCTTTTTCCTCCCTTTATTCTGCTCCTTTGCCTGCTTTTTGCTTTTACAACTTCATCTCTAAGTCTCCTCTGAGTCCTGGCTTTGAGGTATGTACTAACTCTATCTACCATCTTTGCAAACCAACATTATAACATTAGGTTGTTATCAGACAATTATCTGCATTGATTCTATGAATCAGGTCAGAACTTAGCTCAAAATTGTATGTCAACTATCATTTAAAAAATATTACCAGAGAACCCAATCTATTGAACTGCAAAAAAGAACATATTTTTGTTGTTGTCTTTTCTTGTTGTTGTTCAAGTTTTCACAGTCCTCAACAAGATGAAGAGCAGTGCAGGCATTAGGGCAATAGGTCTTGAACTGTTAGATAAAATTTTGCCCGCAGGTAAACTTGTAATTTGATCCCATAACATCGGTGTCTTTTGCATGAAATTGAGCAGACTAGACAGGATACGGTCAGCACTCACCGTATTTAGTAGCATGTTAACTGAAATCTATGCATGTTGGAACTGTGTCCTGATGCCAGGTAGCACAGAACCATGTAAAGGGAGGTCACCATCTC
>NW_005306990.1:0-789 GCF_000412655.1 Myotis brandtii
GGGAAGCTACCAGATGGTCTGTAGGGCTGGGCCCCACGTGGCAGGGAGGGCCAGCGCTGCTGGCAGCAGGGTAGGGACCAGATGGCAGGTGAGTGCCCAGGGCAGTTCTGAGCTGTTTCCTTCTGTTCTGTCCCACCCTGAGGCTCCAGGGGCCCAAATCGAGGCCCAGGTCTCTACTGCCTGAGAGGAGTAGGTGATCATTTCTTTCTCTTGGGCACTGAGAGTGAGTGAGTCAACAGTCAGCCAGACATGCAGGCCAGAGTCCCAGAGACCCGTAAGTGCCCTTGGGGTTGGTCTCTGGCATTGCCCTCTTTTCCCTTGGTATTCCCAGGCCTCAGTTTCCCCATCTATACAGAGTTCCCCCTTCTGCCTACAAGAGGCCCCCACCTCCACACCGTGGGAACTGCTGCTCTAGGGGTAATGCACAGGCTGTCCCACCTGGGAGATGGCAGCGCAGTGGCCTCGGGGACATGGTTGGGGCAGGTGTGAGGTTGCTCCTGACCTATCCCATGTTGTCCCCCTCCAGACCTGTGGTGGATGACAGCTGAATCGCCTGAAGGAGGTGAGTTGGAAGGAAGGGATCCCCAGTTTTGTCTCCCCTGAGCCTTTTGGGAGTGGGCAACGTGGTCCCAGTGATCCGGTCGGGGAGGAACTCTAGGCTTGGGTCACTAGGCTTCGGTTCCCCTCTGGGACCTGGAGTGGGTGGAGGTCTGACGCTCTGGTTCCTCCCCAGGTGAAGGCCTTCGTCACCCAGGACATCCCACTCTAGTATCCTTCTTCCGTGCTGGG
>NW_005306991.1:0-789 GCF_000412655.1 Myotis brandtii
CCAAAGTTCTTTGCCTACTGTCTTCTGACACAGGTATCTACAACCAAAGCTTATACCTATCTGATCTTGGATCTTACATTTTCCCAATATGCATATCACTCTCCACTAGCGGGTCACGATCTTCTGTCCTACATGTTCACTGTGGATACTATCCCCTCATTACCTTGAATGATTTCCCAACAGGGCTGACCAGCTCATGAGTTTATTGATTAAAAATGTCACAAGGCCAAAGTCTCCAGTCACTTCCATAGGTGGATGATGTTCCTTTGCATTTATTCATATACTTGTTCAGTAAAGTATTCCCAGAACTATGTCCCAGACACAGTGTTGAGAATACAGGGATGAGTAACACAGACACAGTCCTGGGTCTCAGTAGCATATAGTCTAGAAAAAAAAAAAAAAAAGGAAAGTGGAAGGAGGCAGAGAAAATTGCTTACCTCAATTACAAGCATCAGCTTTCCTCTTGGTGAGAAACTGATTTGCTGGATCATTTTTGTTAAGCGTAGAAGGTAAGACTCTGGGTGCCTGAGGCCAAGTGAGAGTAATGCTGAGCTTATTAAGGAAAAGGATTTGGAACTCCAGGACAGCCCCAGGGGGAGGAGATGAGCAGCAGACACAGTAATATGGAGCTTCCAGGGATGGCACACTGTGCACTCAGGACCCTTCCTCTGATTTCCCTATAATATCCAGCAAAATATATCTTAGTTATAAATGTATGTGTAAATGTTTTCCCTGGTGATGCCTGTGTGGTTGGTCTAGAGAACATACTGTGAGAACCACGGTCCTCTA
>NW_005306992.1:0-789 GCF_000412655.1 Myotis brandtii
GCGCGCCGGGGAGCCCAGGCCTGGAGGCGCAGGGCCGGGGCCAGGAGACGTGAGCGCAGGCCTGGGGCTGATCGTGATTGGGTGAGTCCTGATCTGGGAAGGGAAGTGGCTGAACTCTGGCGGGTGATGTTTGTGCAGTGTGCGTGATTTGTTTTCTGCCTGCAAAGCTGGAATCCGTCTCTTCTGTTCCCTTGCATCCATTCATGACATTCTCGTGCTCACAGCACGCGGGCCGCCCAGGTGAAGTCGCTCACTGGCTCTCAGAAGCATCCATGGCATCTGATTTGACTTCTGCAATCCCCAGCCCAGGTTGCTTCTAGCAGGTCCTGTGTTAAGTCAGGACAGCCTGGGTGTTTTATAGGGAGGGGCAGGTTCGAGAAGGCCAGTTCATTCCAGAAAATACCCTGCATTTCAGCCCATGCAGCATACAGGGCTCATTTCAGACAACCCTTCTTAACAGGAATACAAAATTGAAGCTGCGGTGGCTGTTGAATACTTGAATTTCTACAGGCACTGGTTTGTGGGCGATCAGGAGGCAGCTTTTTCAAAGTAAAAGTAGATGATCCAGTCATTTCCTTGACAACTAGAATGGAGTGACTCACGGAGACTGGGACTCGGCCTTAACTTTGACACATCAACAAATTAATCCACTGTGGTTCAGTTGTTGCATTTCCGTTTACACCAAAAAGTAGGTCCTGTCTGCAAATGAACAGCCCTAAATGTACCCACTGAGCGGAATTTTTTCATCTCTCTATATAAGGAACTACCATAGAACTGTTCTATGGCTAC
>NW_005306993.1:0-789 GCF_000412655.1 Myotis brandtii
CCTCTGGGTTGTATTGCCAATATCGGTGGACACATCTTGGGAGAAACTTGAATATTTTTCATCATAAAAATAAAGTATACCTCTTCTTCAATTGAAAAAAAATTGCAAGTAATGGCTATATATATGGAAAATTTACCACAAAAATTGAACATATGGATTTTGTAAATCTCTATAGAAAATGACCTAGAAATTTTATTTTAAAAATGTTTAAGTATTATGAATACAGTAAACAAACAAACACACTCACAACCTCAGGTGTCTGCCCCAAGGTAACCATTGTTACCAGTTCCTTGGGTGTCCAGGCATAGAAGTTCTCGGTCTTGAATGAACAGTAGAATCACACACAGAGCTTTAAAAAAGACTGCTGTCTGGTTCTGCCCCTCAGAGCTTCTGGTTGAAATGGTCTGGAATATGGCTCAGGCACAGAGATTTTTCTCCAGGTAACTTTAATGTGCAGCCACTTAAATTTTCTAGAGGTAGCCTAGATACTAATATAGGTATGTGTTTTTAAAATAATAGTTATATAACTGATAGCAGACCAGTACCCACTGTTTTGCCTCTTTCTTTTTTCTTTTTTACCTATAAAATATATCTTGGAGATTGTTGCCTGTTAGCACATATTGCTAGGTATACATAAATCCCTGTCTTATTCATTTTAATGTCTGAATATTATGCCATCGTATGGATGGCACATAATTGGATGCAACTGTCCACTACCCTGGCGATGGATGGGCAGTTATATCATTTAACATCATTTGTTAACACATATAATGCCATAATGACCATTCT
>NW_005306994.1:0-789 GCF_000412655.1 Myotis brandtii
GCACATGACTATGAGCTGATCTATTGAGCAGTTATATGCTTCTGTTCATGCAAAACTTTGCCAGAGTGAACTCGCTGAGCCTGAAGATGAATGCATCAAGTCACAAACAAAGGGAGAGCATTGGGATCAACCCAAAAGATAAATTACAAATAGAATCGATGGCTCTTCCTCTCACTCTGCTGTGGAGGCATGTTATCAGCTGTCAGGACATGCCCAGTGGCTGGCAGCAGCCCCACACACAAACACACACACAGATCCACAAGGTCCCTCCCTGGTCAGGCATGAAGCAGAGGTGACCTTGACACTTCTCACTCCTAAGCCTTTAGCTAAGGCTTATGACTTCCTTCAGGATTCTGAGCTTTGGGCAGAAAAAAATCGAACTTTCCCTTTGGCTCTTGCACATGGTACCAGCTGGCAAGCCCACAGAGCTTCTGCCAGTTCATTCACACAATGTTCTGTGCCATTCCCCAGTCCCTGCTGCCCCTCCTGCCCCCTCCACAGCCCAGCCTCATGTTATGACAGAATAGGAATGACCACCCAGCAACTGGCCCACAGTTGAAGGAGGAACTGGCAGAAGGCAGTTGTTATACATAAAGAAACTGAGGCCCAGGGGGGAGGCAGAGAAGAGGTGGAGGAACAGGGCCTAAAGTCCAGATCCCCAAGACCAACCACCCTTTAGACACCCCAAAGAAGATTGGTGGGAGTGAGCTAGAACTGATAAATGACCCAGGCGCAGGTCTGAGGGAAGGCACGTCCTGGGAAGTTTAAGTCTATAAAAGCTTATTGAGA
>NW_005306995.1:0-789 GCF_000412655.1 Myotis brandtii
ATCCGGGAGCCCGGGCCTGCACCTGAGCTGGGCGGCTGAGATGCTGTTTGAGGATCTCAGTTAGATTTGAAAAAGTGGCTTATTGTCTGAAAGACTCTGAAAAAGAGCCTTTTCTAAGTGATGCTTGGAATCAACAAGGGGCACCTTTCCCCAAAAAGTGAGTATTGCTGCCTCATTCTCAGCCTATCTAACGTGTACACATTCTTTAAGACAGAGCTTAAATACCCTATTTTGTGCAAGGACATACTCCTTCCTTCCTTGATACTTCTAGAGGATATTATTGCACTTATATTTGTCACATTTATTCTTTATTACATTAATTCATTCAAATAGAACATTTTTGTATACTTTTCCAGACATGGAAAATATAGGGAGAAACTAAGCAAATAACTCATTCTATAGAACACAGAGACATGACTAAAAATAATTGTACACCATGTTAAAAGTACATAGATGCTAGATAGATGTATCTATAGATTATGCTGGAATGAGTGTCGTGCAGCTATTAACTAACTGTCTTTGAGAGTGAGATGAGGGACAGTGAGTATATTTTATTTGAGTTTTAATGGTTGAATATGCTCTTCACTAGGCAAATAAAGAGGTAGAAAACATCCTGGGAAGACATCAGAGCATGTGCAAATACTTAGAGATGTGTGAAAGAATATGTTTTGGAGACTGCATATATTATCATATGGCTGGAGTACAATGCAGGCAGGTTGAATATGGGAAAATATGCTGGAGACAGATCACAGGGTTTGTGAACAAGTAAAAATGATTGGTCTGTTTTTT
>NW_005306996.1:0-789 GCF_000412655.1 Myotis brandtii
TCCTGGTTCCTAGGTCGACGCTCAACCACGGAGCCACCCCAGCCCCCTCCCCGAGCCTGGGCCTGGGGAGTCTGCATTGACTCCTGCACTCCGTTCTAGGCAATCTGCTCTGAAACTCCCCCCATCTCTCCACCATGCAACCCTCCAAAGAACATCTCCTTCTAAAGTCACAATTTGGGGGGGTTTACGACGCTACAACTTGGCATTTCACACGTATGGCCCTGCCCTTTAACATCTCCGCTCAGGTCCTTGGACTCCAGTGAGCAGGCAGATGCGGGATGGGCGGCTTTTCAATGCCAAGTCAACCATCCCCGAGTCGGGAGCCCCTGGGCCGGGACGCCCACACCAGGAGAATGCCAGACGCTCCTGCCTGAGCGCTGAGGGACACGCCAGCTTCAGTGGGACGGGCAGGGGAGCTGGGGTCAGGGCAAGGCCCTCCGCACTTTAAAGGTTCCAATGACACCAGGCCCACCGACCCCCACCGACCCACACGGTCAGAGGTCACAGCTCACCACGCCGCCCAGTGAACCCTCATGGAGCCGTTCTCCCCAGCTCAGTCAGCAGGTTCCACCATCCAACCTTCTTCCTAAAAACAGCCACAGCCACTTCTCTTGGGCAACACAAAGCCGTGAGACACAGGTGAACTCTCCCAGGCACAGGAGCACCACGGGCTGTGCGGACGCGCACACCGGCACACCGGCTGTGCGACTGCATCGTCTCCAGAGCAACCTCCCCGGGAAAGTTCCCTATTTCCTGCCATTGGCCCCTCAGGGTCACCTCAAATGCCCA
>NW_005306997.1:0-789 GCF_000412655.1 Myotis brandtii
CTGAGGCTTCTTGATCCAGAAATGAAAGGCAACCCTGAGGCCTGAAGCCAGCCTCGTGAGGCTTCCCAAAGCCTGTCTGGCCTGCCTCTGCCACAGGGCAGCTGATCACCCAGAACTCGGGCAGCTTGGCTTTGGGGCCCTGCAGAAGTGGCAAGCCTTTCTCCCTATGAGAGTTTTGACTTCTCCCTCATCAGCCCACTGGCTGTTATACTAGGTCAGATGTATAATCGCCTGAGAGTCAGGGTTTGGTAATTTCCCTGGACCCCGAGGCTGAACAATGGACACCACCAGGGAGAAGTGCTGGTTTGGCTTCCAGGGATGACCTCAAAAGCTTTATTTGTTAGGAGGATCAGGCCATATGTCCTCATCAATCCAACATTTGGGTCACAGGGTGGAGAAGCACCCAGATCCTAGCTAATGCCATGGCTTAACTCCCCTCCCAAATGATAATTCGGAGACTCAGTGGCAGAGGAAATTTAATTATTAGAGAAGGGAGAGGGATAGAAAGATACACTGAAATGTTAGATCGGGAGCTTGGGATCCTTATTTAAAAATTTTGAGCCACAGAAGGCTCATGAAATTCTGTGACAATATTGACAAAAAGAATCTTTAATGGAGCATCCTTAGAGGTAGGCAAATATGCCAAATATTTCATGAAGTAAAAAATGGTGACTTGGGATGAAGATTTAATTAGGAGAGAAACTTGACTGCCCATCAAATTAGATTGAAGTGTAGAACACCTCCACCTTCTGACTCATAACTATCATTGAAAAGGCCAGGGTAGTAAAT
>NW_005306998.1:0-789 GCF_000412655.1 Myotis brandtii
GAGAGAGAGAGAGAGAGAGGCAAAGAGGAGGTAAGAGAGACAGGGAGGGTGGGATACAGACTTTTATTTAAGCCAGTGTGATCATCTTGAATCAATTTTAAGTGGGAAGACTGAAGGTCACTCATGCTGCTAACCATGCAGAGAAACCTCGGAATTGTTTCTCTGGCTGTGGGGAAGAAAGGGAGTAAGTGGCTCGCAGCAGGTAGCTGATTTAATTTAAAGCACAATGTTTCTGTTCTGAAACCAGAATTCTTTCATCCCAGCCTTGTGGATTACAAGCACTAACAAGGTATTACAAGAAGCACTACCAGGAAATCTTCCCCTCTCCCCTTTACCCTAGTCACTCTCTGGTGAGCTTGGCTTTCCTAGGGCCACACAGCAGGGTCTCCCCATAGGGAAGCCTCTCAGAAAACCTTTGGTGTCCTCCTGACACCTAGATTTGGGTCTGTGTTAATGTGAGAATTCCTACCAGTAGCTACAACTTACACAGTCATGGGAAGCAACATTTCAACCCTGGACCTTGCAAGCAGGGAAGCAAGGATGCCCCCCACCCCCTACCCCCCGCCTTTCTTCCATCCTTTCCTCCTGCTGTCTCTCCCTCTCTCTGTAATATATATGTATTTTACCATTTTAAGCATTTTAAGTGTGCAGGTCAGTGGCATTAAGGACATTTACATTGCCCTGCAACCATCACCACCTGTCTCTAGATCTCTTCATCTCCCCAATGAAATTCTGACCCCATTAAACAATAACTCCCCAGTCCTTCTTTTTCCAGACCCTGGCAACCAC
>NW_005306999.1:0-789 GCF_000412655.1 Myotis brandtii
TGGTATGAAAGCATTTCTTAGAGGACATTAAAACAGCAGAATTCTAAGAGTGGAAGTTAGAAAACAGATAAAGTGAATTTGTTCTCCCAACTATAATGGTTTTCACATAAAATAAAGAAGGCAAATGTGGAAATGTGCTACTTGTTCTCAAACACGGCGGACATCAGTGGGAAACACTTCTTTGCAGCCTTCTGGTTTCTAAAATCACCGTAGTGGCGTTGAAGGTGTACAATCAGCCTCTCATTTTCACAGTGGGGGTGGCAGGTCCCTAACCAGGCAACACAAGCTGCAAGGAAATGCAAAAAGGAAATCCTGCCTGCATTCATTCAGGGACAGCCCATAAGGACAATGTAGGCAGCCTATCTTCCTATATCAAACTCCCCTTGTTGTCTTAAAGAGAGCATTTGTTTGCAAGGAAAGGTCATTTTCTGGCGACAAAGGCAAGGCTGCCACAAAAAAGGAAGGAGACTTAACTACTTGGTAGCAACAAATGTTGCTAAAATGAATAGCCTTCACAAGAAGTTAGAAAAGAAGCAGCCTTTCAATATAAAACAAAACCCTGCAAAGTGAAAAGACAAAGTCCACGGTACTGAGTACTAGATGTGCACAATGGTTCATCCCAAGTTCCTTTGTTTGACAATTTTGGGGTGCTCGGAAGTCGCACACAAGAACAAGAGTTGCTATAAATATCAAGTCAGTATCACTTATTTTTCACTCTGCCCGTATAACGGGCCACAAAAGAGAGTTAGCACTACTTCTCATCTGGATTATGGTAGTAATATTTTTTTT
>NW_005307000.1:0-789 GCF_000412655.1 Myotis brandtii
TGCCTGTGGGATGGAATTGAATATTGCAGTCCAGCTTTAATCTTAGTGGTTACAGTATAATTAGAGCTCAAGAACTTACACAAGAGGTAGCACTAAAATTAACTTCCATGTTTCTTCTATGCTTGAAACTGGAGTACGATGGGACTCTAAAGGAAAAACAAATACCACACAGCAAAAACACCCTTAAAGCAGAATATATCCACAGATAGTCAGTAAAAATTAAAAAAAAATAGTAATCTTAAGGTAATACTCTTTTTAAAAAATAAAAATCTCCATTTGGCCCTTGGAAAACTCTAGTAGTGGGACAACTTATCATTGCCTCAGGTCTGCCCTTTTAGGTCACCTAGAAGTAGGGTTTCTTCTTTAATTCCTTTCCTTTTTCTGTAACTCAGGGAAGATAGTTGATGCTTCAGCAGTTTTAATAATTTCCAAAGCTCCTCTTAATACAAAGTAAAAGAAAGCACAGGGAAGGCAATTCATTGCACACTTCAGAATGAAGCAAAAAAGTGCTGTTATCTACCTGAGGTGCAATGGATCTGTCACCAGGTTGCTTGTGGGATAGAAATTCTCTGAATTTGGAGGAATGTAGAACCCTTCAACTCTAATTAATAAAGTACTCAGATCCAAGATAATTTAATGCTCTAGGAAAGAAAGAGAACAATACTGATGACTTGAAATATATTTTTGCCATTATCATAAAATGTGGGATATTTCTTATGTGCACTTTCCTACTTTCTAAAATAATAAATAACCTTTGAAAACACTGAAAAGCCCAAAATGAAAAAAAAA
>NW_005307001.1:0-789 GCF_000412655.1 Myotis brandtii
ATCTGAAGTGGAGAAGTTTCATAGGACTGAGCCCTTAACCTGTGGGATCTAACACTATCTCCAGGTAGTTTATATCAAATTTTAATTAAATTATAGGACACCCAGATGGTGTCACAGAGAATTGCTAGATGTCAGAAGTGTTGAAAGTGTGGTGGTAATGTGAGAGTGAAGGAGAGACATACAGGAGGAAGAGTGAGTTTTTCCTGAACACCTATTCCCTGCTTTATTCATTTAATAATATTTCAGAAATATTTCCATGTCAACACATACAGATCTTACAAGATCTTTTAATCACTGGATGTGCCATAATTTATTTAACCATTGCCCCACTGATGAACATTCCAATCAAATCCATTATTATTATTATAAACAATGTTTCCATGAATATCTTTACACATATGTCATTGGGAACTTGTATGACTCTATCTGTAGGATAAATTCCTTGAAATGAAATTGCCAGGTCAAAATATGTGTACATTTAAGATTGGGTTAGATGTTCCC
This sequence comes from Myotis brandtii, assembly GCF_000412655.1. Taxonomy (NCBI): domain Eukaryota; kingdom Metazoa; phylum Chordata; class Mammalia; order Chiroptera; family Vespertilionidae; genus Myotis; species Myotis brandtii. Next base: position 502 of record NW_005307001.1, read on the forward strand.
AAATTGTAACCCCTAAATGGTTCTAATACACCTTTTTATCAACAGTATAAGTTTATTTTTGCCCCTGCCAGACCTGAGTTTTATCAGACTTTCAACTTGTTGTCAATCTGATGGGTAATAATAATATCACATTATTGTGATTTGCACTTTTCTAAGCACTAATGAAGTTAAATGATTTTCAAGTAAATTTTTGCCATTCTTATTTTCTTTATGTAGTATTTGTTCATATTCTTTGCCCATTTCTCTGTTCATTTTTTCCTTATAAAACTGTAAGATGATATAATAAAG
>NW_005307002.1:0-789 GCF_000412655.1 Myotis brandtii
TATGTTCATTATGAATTCAACCTGTAATAGAAAGGTTCTTCAGGGTTATTAAAATGTATGGAAGCTACGCAATTTTTAAAAATTTTTAGTATCTTTTATTCATGGAGGATTACCTCTAATGCCTATATTTCTATATCTCCACAATTCTACATACTGCTTCTGTTTCCTAAGGAGTAGTGAATGCTGTTACATGAAACATGATATGGCTTTTTAAAATTAGAATGCTTATTGTAATGCTTTTGATTGTTTAAGGACGGTTTGAGGAGAGTTGGGTGCCAGGTCTGACTGTAGTTCTGCCAAATCTTCATTTATAAGATCCAAATGGGAAAATTAACTTCTCTTAGGGGATATATGTCTAGGGGAGTTTGCAATGCTCAGAAGAAAATAGGTAGTCAAAATAATTTATCACCGTCTAATTAATTGTAGTTGCTCCATAGGTTTTGATGGATGATGATGAAGTGATACTTTACCAAAGAGGCATTTAGTATTAGTCTCGAGCACATTGTAAAGATGTAATAAATGTTAGTTGTCATGAATGGAAGATAGAAATTGTAGACCAGGATGAAAATAGTTATCATGAATGGAAGATAGAAATTTTAGACCAAGGTGAAAATGATTACCAGGCCTTATATGTACCCTAATCTTTAGTTTTGCCTGAGTTTAGCCATCTACATTATAGAAAGATGGGATTATATAGTTTAGAAGGTCTTCCTTTTTGATGATGATGATTTTTAATCCTCATCCAAGGATATATATGTTTTTCATTGATTTTTAGAGAGAGTGGAAGGG
>NW_005307003.1:0-789 GCF_000412655.1 Myotis brandtii
AATAAGGTATGATAGTAGTTAGCATGCATAGCAATGAATAATGTTTAGTTACTACTTCCCTGTGCCAGGCCCTAGGCTGAGGGCTCCATAGTGCTATCTCACTGCATGTTTTCATCAATCCTGTGCGATACAAACCATCATCCTCATTTTTAAATGAGGAACTTGAAAAATGGGATAAGTTTAAGGCCATATAGCCAGTAAATGGTGGATCAGGATGAACTCAGGACTTTGTATTACAGAATTTAATCTTATAGGCTATACTGGCTTTCATATTGTACATGGAAGAATACTTCCAAATGGAAAATAAGGAATTAATACTTAGGATGTCAGTCTAATATTTAGTATGTAAGTGGATAAAGGTAATCTGAAAAGAACAGAGAATTAAAGGTACACCAAGGTAGCATGTGGCTCCTAAGAGAGACAATTTGCAAAGAGCAGTTGCCATTTTTTTTTTGGTAGCTTTGGTTTCCAAGTCTAGACCCAGGAGGCCTGATTGAACCCTATATCCTCTCCTTCCAATGTTTATCAGATTGTTCTCTAGCTCTAGTTTTTGGTAAACTACCCTCTTGTTTGTTTTCTCTAGGTCATGGTGGATTGTGTTTTCATGGGTTTGTAACTTTTTATTGTAAAATCATCTCCTGGGTGTTGTTTTGTTCTGGGAACTATCTGTGGGCATTGAACCGTGGAAGTGTCCTCACAGCATAGATTTCCATTTGCTTCTGCCTGGGCTCTATGAACTTAACAGTGTAGACCAATTTTTATTCTGTGGTTTCTTTACAGCATAGGTAA
>NW_005307004.1:0-789 GCF_000412655.1 Myotis brandtii
ATATGTACTTATGTTCACCTTCATTGTCCTTCAGGGTGAAGTTTGGATTTATAGACAGGTGTTCATCAAGAAAGAAGTTAAACCTTGGTCCATTGGCAAAATCATCTTTATCGGTGGCACTGATGGTATGAATAACCTAAAGAGAAAAACGAACACTGAATAGTAAATTTAACTTGGCTTATTCCCTTGATTTTAATTATATTACAACATTTTCAGTTGTTAACACAAAAGGATTTTTAAAAGACCTCTTGTACCATCCTGGATGCTTTCGCATTCATCTAGTAAAAGTACCAATAAACTTGCTCTCATCTGCATTGATTTCAGGAAACATATTATGGTACAATTTATAAGTATTCACATTTTATTTTCTAGCATGGCACAAACATTAGTTTTTGTTTTGTTTTGTTTTTTCCTTTATCACCCACAGTACCTTGGGGCCAATTAGTTTTAAGATCTTGTTTGAACATCTGTTTGGGGAGACATGAGGTATTGTTTGTAGAAATATAAATATCCCAGTGTTGATATAGAATGGTCTTAGAGTATATGTTAGTCTCAACCAGTAAATGCAAAAGCAGGGGAGTCTTATTTGTATTTTTGTTATTTTTTTAATGTTTCAGGAAACCTTTCTGATCATGGTGCAGCTCCTGTATTTTAAGGATGAGGAACTTGAGTCCCCTATGGAGTGTGATGTGCCTGAAATCTGAATAGTAAAATAATGGCACAGGCAAAACCACATCACTCAGAGCTTTATGGGACATTTTTCATCTCTAGTGAGAGAAAACAATCCCA
>NW_005307005.1:0-789 GCF_000412655.1 Myotis brandtii
ATTATTTCATCAAATATTGTCACTTTTTGTCCAATTGTTTACTTTGGCCAGTGTGTAATATCACCTTGAAATATATTTATTTCTTGTATAGTAATAGTTCTGCTAGTGAAGTTATCTACATATTTGATAAGTGGACTCTGAATTTTTAAAAAAATATCTTAAGTTTTGAAATATACTCTAGGATTAATTATTGCTAAATAATATTTATGTTCTAGTTGAGACTAATAAAGAATCACTCTTAAAGTTAGTTATTTTGTGCCAAATATACTAAAGTTTTCGTCACTTATTAAGAAAAATGACTTTTGAGATAGAATTAAAGTCTTCTTAAAAATAGATGGCTGATATTGTTTCCACATGCCTTTTGGTTGAAATAAATTGAATTGATCTAGAAAGATTTGTTCTTCTCAGAATCATGTGTGAAATACCACAGCATCTAATGCTGTTTTAGGTTGCCCCAGATGGCTTATCTGATGGCTCTCTGGGATTTTTCTTTTCTTTCCTGCCTGGCCCATAACTTTTCAGAATGCTGCCCTTGCCCTCTTGAGGACAGACAGGGTCAATGCCAGGAACCATGGCCAAGCCCATTGAATGCCAGCAAGGCTGCATTCCATTCTTCCGGTTTAACTATGACATTGCTGCTGGTTCTTCTTTACCTTTCAGCGTTTAGACTTGACCTTGACAGTTATTCAACTCCAAAACTTATATCCAGCTTTGATAAAAGTGAGAAGTGAATAAGTCATATAAACTCTCAGAATATGTATAGCTTTTTGTAAAGGGCAGTTTTGTTTT
>NW_005307006.1:0-789 GCF_000412655.1 Myotis brandtii
TCTCGCCCGCAGCTCCGCAGCTCCGAGAAGGTCCTCCCCATCCCGCTCTTCTGCATCGTGGCCACCGCGGTGGTGTGGGCCGCCGCCCTGTATTTTTTCTTCCAGAATCTCAGCAGCTGGGAGGTAAGAGAAGTTTTCTTTTCCAAGGTGTGGTCCCTCTCCATCTGCCTTCTGACCATCTTGCTTCCCTCTCTCTATGTGCTAGTTGCTGTTTATCTTTTTGATATCCTCTCAAACAAAAGCTTTCTCTAAAAACCTCAATATCCACACACAAATGCTCAATGAATGGCACCTTGTCATCACTCTCAGGGTAGCACTCATAGATGTGTAAGTCCTACAGACTCTGCAAGTTTGACCTTCTTTATGTGTTGTGTTACGATCCTATTCCCAATGAGTGTTTAACATGTGCAAAAACCTTGATGAGTCTATCTTCTCCCCCTTTCTCATCATAAGCACCATCCATAAACAAATACCCAGGTGCAGGGGTTTATAAGTTCATTTCATAGATTGGAAAGCGGAGGCCTAGGAAATCAGTGATATTTCTCAAGCACAGAACATGTGAGTCTCCACTCTCCATCTCCACAATCACCACAATCGATTTTAGAACATTTTATCACTCCATAAAGAAACTCCCCATTTCTCCTGAATTCCTTAGCCCTAGGCAGCCACCAAACTATCTTTTGTCTCTATAGTTCTGCCCAACTTGAACGCTTCTCAGAAGTGAAATCATATACTCTGTGACTTTTGAACCTGACTTTCTTCATGTAGCATAACGTTTCCTAGATTCAC
>NW_005307007.1:0-789 GCF_000412655.1 Myotis brandtii
ACCTTAAAGAGTCCTTAGGTCATAATTATTTCTCCAGAGACCTAAACTGGTCATTCAATAATGCTTGGAATATATTGAGAAGAATTAAAAAACTATTTCATTTTGAAGTTAGCATTCTATTATTTCATTCTGCAGGTGACATTTTAATGGCCAAGCAATCACAGTTCTGTGATAAATTCTGCAAGTGTAAGGGTTGTTTCCCTTTTGGGCTAGGTCATGATTTGAGTGATTTTTCATTGGTTATGGTCCATTATTATCTGGTTGATGCTTCTTGTAATAATAACCCTGCCTTGTTCTCCATCTTGTCAATTTATCTTTCTTGACCAGCTGCCATTCACACTCTGACCCGGTGACAGCAGTGTGACTGCTCTGACCTTTGCAACTATTAAACCCAAAGGGGCTAATAAGCTACCAATCCACACGAGTCTAATTAGCTATTTCCAACAGCTATAGCAAAGAGGGAGTTCTAAGTCATCTTTCCATCTTAAAAAATGAGAGAAAGTTGACATGAGCTAGAAAGGAAAAATCAAAAGGAAAGCACCTTGGAAAATCCAAGAAGCTTCTCAGCCAGACTGAACTCCCATTTTAGCACTTCCAAAGCTTTCCAGTGTGACTCTGAACTCTTCCTATGGGGCAGAGGGTATTGGTTTAAAGATTCACATGCATATTCAGTGTGACACACCCAAAAGGTGCCAGGAGTTGAAGAATCATGAGACCATATAAATGAGGTGGGCTAGCAAATAAGATGCATTACACATTTTAATATAAAACATTTGGGTCACCTAGATA
>NW_005307008.1:0-789 GCF_000412655.1 Myotis brandtii
CATTCCAACCTTTTGCTCAGAAGTATGCTTTATCTCCTGCATTGTTCAGAGGCTTCTTGGCTTGATTTGAGTCTTCCTTCTCCTAACAAAATCCTTTTCTTGTATATTAAAAGACATTTTATAAACTACTGTCTCAATCATCTCTAAGAGCCTATTTTAAAAACATTTGTTTCATACGAATTTTAATTTTTCCCAAAGCAGTAGTATGACTCTGAATGAATATGCCAAGAATCTCATAGAGGAAGTGGCAAATGAAATGGGGCAATGCTTAATTTTATGAGATATTTTTCCCTACAATGGTTAATATTTATTGAATTCTAACCATAGGCCAGGCATTCAACAAGAAGGCTCACTTGCTTTACCATATGAAATATCATTAAATAACCCTATATAGGGTATAAGATAAGCCTTCAACAACACGGGTTTAAACTGGGCAGGTCCACTTACACGTGGATTTTGTTCAATATTCAATCAGACCTCATGTCCCTGGGTTCCACATGCACAGATTCAACAAATCACATATCAAAACCAGTATTTTCCATCCTCAGTTGGGAGTCGGCAGATGCAGAGGGCTGACTGTATGCATTGTTCTATGCCATGGATTTTGGTATCCACGGGGATTTCTGGAGCCTCTAAGAATACCAAGGGACCACTGAAGTTAAGTTTCTGAGGAGTCAATGTTATACTGAGATTCTGACTCTGTGGGAAGTTGGAGCTCCTAACCCCCATTGTTTAAGGGATGCCTGGCTGTGTGGCTCAGTGGCTGAGTGTTGACCCATGAACCAGAAG
>NW_005307009.1:0-789 GCF_000412655.1 Myotis brandtii
CAGCTTTATTCATAGCTGGAAGCAACTCAAATGTTCATCAGCTGGTGAGTGGATAGACAAATTATCTATTTATGCAGCAGACTACTACTCAGCCATAAAAAGAAATGAGCTAATGATACATGCAACAATGTGGATGAATCTCAAAAGCATGCTAAGTCGCGCAAAGGATTATATACTATCTTATTCCACTGACATAACATTCTAGAAAAGGTAAACCTACAGTGACAAAAAGATGAGTGGTTGCCGGGCGGGGGTTGGGGAAAAGGGACTGCAAAGTAGCATGAAGAAGCTTTTTGGGATGATGGAAATGTTCTACCTCATTATTGAGGTGTTGGTTACATGATTAAACACATTTATTAAAACATCAAATCATACATTTGAATTGGTGACTTTTGTTGTATGCAAATAATACCTCAGCCATGAACAAAAAGTGTGATGGCCTCTCTCCTCCAGGAGACCTCCAGGGTACCTGAGAAGCCCATGCAGGCTTCTGAAAACACTGTGAGGCAGTGCATGGTTAGCAGGCAGGTGGGGTTCCACGTCATTCTCCTGGAAAGGGGACAGTAGGAGTGAATGAATAGACTAAGTTTAGGACATTTGGTTATTCCACATAAGGAACATTTGTGGGCATAACCCTGAGGGTCCTGGCTTTTGAGTCTATTAGAGATGAAGTACTGAGCGTAGTAGTTCTGATCAAAACCCAAAAAAAGCAGAAAGAAAGGAACTCTATGGCAGCAAAGGCAGCAACGGCAACTGAGATGGGTGCTGAGTCGGAGAGGCAGAAGGAAG
>NW_005307010.1:0-790 GCF_000412655.1 Myotis brandtii
TCCAGAAGCTAAAAAGGTGAGAACACGGATTTTCCCGGGAGAGAACGCAGGCCTCTCCCCACCGGGAAAGGTGGGAGACGTCTTTTTCTCTCTCCTAGAACTTGCAGAACAGAACACAGAGCCGCTCCCACTGGAAAAGGGAGGAGCACAGACTTTCACCTGAACTTCCCGGCGAGAGGGAAGACCTGCTCGCACACCTCGGTCTTCGCTCATTTTGGACCTCGAGCTCCAGAACCGTAAGGTCCCAGATTTGTATTTCCTTCAGCTGCTAAGTGTGTGGTCCTTTGCTTCCCCAGCGAAGGGAAATTACAGCAGAAATACCGGTGCAGGTCAAGGTTTCTGTTAGGGGTCTGTCACACTGTGGGTTAGAGTTAAAGTCTGTGTTTAGATCTTTCGGGCCTTTCATACTTTCCACTGGAGAGCATATACTGTCTTGGACAAAGGCTAGTTTTGCCCGTCTAACGGGCGCGGTTTTGTTTGCTTTGGGTTTGAAACGCGAGTGTCTTTCTGAGGGAGGTTCACTGGGAAGGCCTTTTTGAGACGTGAGTGTGTGGGATGTCTTGGTGTTGTGCTCGTATCTGACACGCGTTGAGCTGGGTATAGGATTCCGTGTTGGAAAAGGTGTCCATTTTCTCTAGGTTTGGATGCAGGGCTCGGATGGATCCGGTCTGGGGCTTTTGTTGTCACCTGTCTGTCTCCTTTGCTTTTAACCTTTAAATGGAGGAGGAATGTGAAGTGTATGCAGGTGTCGGGTAACATGATTGAAAGGAATTGCATTGCCCTTTGCACC
>NW_005307011.1:0-790 GCF_000412655.1 Myotis brandtii
GAGGAGCTAAATTTTTAAGACTATTCCCCACCCTTAGCTCAGTTTTATCTCTAAAATTCTGCCACACACCAGAAAAAAAAAGCGTACTGGCATTTCCAAGGAGGGGGCCCACTGAAGTAACATCTTGGTTGCACCAGGTGTATAAGATACACAAAAGTTGTAGCTCACCTTTGGAGTCCTTCTTTGGAATTACAGTTCCTTTCACTAGAATGAGCCTTGGCATCCCCTTGGGGATTCCTGTGACAAGGTTGATGCTGTTGGCACCTTCTCTGGCTCAGGAGCAGAGGGCAGAAAGAGAGGACTTTCTTTTCCACTCCTGTTACTAAGAACCCTCTTGGATAATGACCACCTTACACACTGTTGCATGTTACAGACTCAAAGCGTGTGCAAAGCAAAGAGCACTGGTTTCCATTACACTTGCATTTCACTTGAGATCTGCCTTTCCAGAAACAAAGCAGATGTTTCAACACTTTCCAGGTGCTGAAATATTACACTCCGGCAATGTGCATCCACTGCATGCTTGGTCATACTGTTCCCTCCAGATAAAATGCTGCTCCATCAAGGGCAGAAGACCAGTGAAAATGCCTGATTTTATCTACAGTGAAAACCAAATAAACTTACCGAAATTCTTCCCAGTTCACATTCCACCTTCTCTGTGAAACCTGTTGTGAAGGCCTACGTTGAAAATAACTTTATCTTCTTCAGAAGATATTGTGCACTATAAAAATTGTATTTTACATATAAATACATGGATATATGTGTGTATTTCTTCCTAACTAAACTGGATACC
>NW_005307012.1:0-790 GCF_000412655.1 Myotis brandtii
CTGACTTTTTGTCTTATTTGGATAAGTTTTGAGTTAGAAAACTCATGGCTATTAAATTCTAAACTGTCAGATTGATCCATTTTGGGGGAGCAATAAGTTGAACGACTAGTAAAAATATGAATGGAAAAATAAGGACACCTATTGTGAAGGCAACATACTAAATGGAGCTAATATTTAAAAATTAACACCTACTTTTCTCAACCCCTTGACTTTGCATTTTTGGTTTTTGGGGAAAATATTGTAATCAATTCCAGGGATTCCCTAGAGTGCACTGGTTAGATGACTCTCCATTTGTCCAATTATGTCAACATTGGGATGGGTGTCATGTGCATCAGAAATCTGAGCTGGTTTTAACAAGAACTGCTATATATGTGTATGAAGTTGGATGCCAAGAGTCCTTAATGAAATGTGGACAGATCAAATCCAGAAGTATTTAAAACAAAGATGCATCAGGATGCAGTTGGGCTTAACTCAGAAAATCAAGAATGATTCACATTAGAAAATCCACTAAAGCGATTGATGCATTAGGTTAAGGCAAAAGGTGGCGGTTGGAGGTGGGGCCCAGGAGAAGCCATGGGAAGAAGCAAGGCTCTCCTTGGGTCAGGGTGTTCATTCAATCCAAAGGAAGATTTCCACTTGACTCTAATTCAGGACTCAACCTTGTTCTTCAGTCCACTGTGGCTTGGCTGCAGTAACAGAGGCAGCCACATTTTAATACATAAATTAAATTTTTTTCATCTTTCTATAAAGGAACAAAGAATTTCTTTTCTTCAGAAAAAAATCCTGATTC
>NW_005307013.1:0-790 GCF_000412655.1 Myotis brandtii
AGGCCAATGTGCATGTTCATTTTGACAGCTGCCTTATAGTTCACTTTCTAAATATAAAACTGTTCACCTCTTAAGCAACAGTACATGTCCTAAGTGGTTCTCTATCTTTGCCTTTAACATTTAATGCAATCTGAAACTTAATGCACGAGAATAAACATCTGAAATGAAAACTATGGTGGTTTCTTTCAAACCTCCCTTTATGCAGGCCCCATGGGCGTTTCTCTCTTCATCGCCTGTCTGTTTTCTTAGAAAGTGGACATTCTAGGCCACTCTCTCCTAAACACAACTTGAATCTGGTGCTTTCATTCCAGAAGCAACAAAATACCTCTCAATAAGAAAGTATTTTTAAAAGTTCATACCCCCCTTCAGGACATGAGAGAGCTGTATATACACATCAGAATGCTCTTGCTCCAACTGGGCCTCTTACCTTCGTTTTCTGTATTGGCTGGCACGGAGTCAACCCCAAAAGGATGCCAGGGCTGGAGTTCGTCCAGGCTGAAATCACCATTCACGGGAAGAAGCTCCACGGTGGTTTTGGTTTCGGTCAAAGACGGCATGAGCGCATCATTGCCATAACTGATTCTCGGCTCACTGATCATGTTGGCCAGGACGTCATCCGAGTAGTTCTGCTCTTTCTGCAGCAGCTCATCTGAAACGGGACAAAGTCATGATCTCATTGAGAGCTGGGGGTCGGTACCATCATCACTTCCGTTTTACAGATGCGAGAACGGAGACACATGGTAGTTAAGCCGCTTGTGCAAAGTCTTAGCTAGCAAGTGCCCAAGGCGTG
>NW_005307014.1:0-790 GCF_000412655.1 Myotis brandtii
TCTGAAATCAATAAAAATATATTTTAAAAAATAAAGCTGTGGCAATGATGCCAAGGGGCGAACAGATAGCAGAGAACCAAGTTGGACCCAATTAAGTGAGTTGGTGAACTCCAGCTATTTGGAGGAAGATAAACACGCATAAGATAAAAGAGATAGGCAGCTATTGCCTACCGTTGGTCAGTATTTCTCAGAACATTTCTCAGATATTCTCCTCCTGGGGTGAATAGTCTGCCAAGCTTTAAAATTGACACACACCAGGAGGCTCAAAGCGGAAGAGGGTTACAATAACTTTCAGAAGTTGGTGAACTGGCCTAGGTTTACACCGTCCTAGAACCAGTTCCCAGTTGGGTGCTTCTCCCAGACAAATTACTTGGCTTACAGCAGGTCATCTGGACTCTACCCCCACGATGGCCACTAGTTTAGCTTCACAGGCCAGGCCTGACCAGCAGCTCCAGCTCATGCTCATTCTTTTCCAGCCACCGGTGGGGCTCCCTGGAAACTCTCCTTCTCTCCTCCCCTGGCCCTGTCTCCTGACCTGGAGCAGCGGGAGCTGGATGGAGGCTTCATCCCCCTCTTCCTCTGGTGCCTGCCCAGACCTGCCTTTAGAACCGAGATATTCCTTGTCCTGGCTGCCAGGAGTGTCGCCTGATGTTGGGGGGCAGCTGCATCCCTCCCTAGGAATTGTTCTCAGCCAAAGACTATGCTCCCATCCCAAGGCCAACAGCACCCAATGACCGGACAATGCACAGGTACCAAGCACTTGCCCCCTTGCCTCCATTCAGGATCTCTC
>NW_005307015.1:0-790 GCF_000412655.1 Myotis brandtii
GTTCATCGACCTTGAATTAAGGTCTGTCTTGGCTCAGAAGAAAGTGAAGAAGTGATGATGCTCATCAGATTTCTCAGAGAATAATGTTTTTCTGTGTATCACCTGGGTTCAATCTCTACAGTTTTCTGATTCTGAGTCATGTTAAAGGCCCGCTGCTGGATTCCTGACTTTCAATTTTCTCTCTTTAAAAGAAGAGGTTTTTATGTAGCCAAGTGTTTTATTGAAATGTGACTTTTTTCGCTACCCACTGACATGAAGCATTTACATTTCTCTTATGACTGCATGAATTATTCTCTGAATGGTGCAATTCCAATTTTAAACACATTTCTCTCTCTTTATAAATTGAAGGGCTGAATACATTTTGTTCTCATGCTGTGAAATACATGTTCAAAAATAACAGTTTTCATTGGTAATCATTCTCTTTTAAATTCCACTGTTGACACTGCTTATTATTTATGTAGCAAAAATGTAATAGTGACTTTATATTCTAAGCATGTAAATAAAATTATTCAGGATAAAATAAGCCATTGCAATGAAAACTATTCCATGTAATAAGAGTCAAAATTATTGCGTGAGCTATACATAACCATTAGAAATATGGCCTACTTATCATTGCAAATGTCCATTTGCATCTTAAAATTTAAAAACAGTTGAAAATGAGGAAAAAGTCCATACTTATGTAATATATTCAGTGAACAAATAAAAATAAAGTTTTTCACAGATTGTGTTAACCTGAAAATATATAAAGAAAATTGAAGTGCCGAAACCGGTTTGGCTCAGTGGATAGAGC
>NW_005307016.1:0-790 GCF_000412655.1 Myotis brandtii
GGGCCAGATATTTTTAGGAACTATGGGCTGATGGACACAAAGGGAGACAGCATGTAACAGTGGCAATTTTCATTCCTTAGATGGAATAAAATTTATCTCATTGTTGGTTTTTGCAGTTGGTTTCTCTTACCTGTTGTTGCTGTGTTTGTGTTGTTTGGAAAACGCGGAGGGACCAAGTTTGCTTCAGACCTGTGAGCATGCAAACCTTTTGGTGGTCCTTAGCCATAAAGCTCTGAGAGGGTCCTATGTCCTGTAGCATGTAGCAGGCTGAGGACATGCCTGTTTGGAAGAACTTGTCACCAGGACCACGTGCTTCACTCATACCAACCATTTAAGGAAGAAGTAATGGCAGTCCTTCTCAATGTCTTCCAAAAACCTGAAGAGGAGGGAACACTTTCAAACTCATCTGATGAGGCCAGCATTACACTGATACTAAAGCCAGACAGAAACACCACGGGGAAAGAAAACTATAGGTCAATATCCCTGATAAACATAGATGCAAAAATTCTTAACAAAATATTAGAAAACTGAATCCAACAGCACATTAAAAGAATCACACACCATGACCAAGTGGTACTTATCCTTGGAATGCAAGCAAGTTCAGCAAATGCAAATCAATTAATGTGAGACACCACATTAACCATATACAGGATAAAATTATACAATTGTCTGAATAGATGCAGAAAAAAACTTTTGGAAAAGTTCAACACCCTTTTATGATGACAATTCTCAACAAACGAGGAATGGAAGGAAAGTACCTTTGCCAGAGGGGAGAGGGTTGGGGAACTCG
>NW_005307017.1:0-790 GCF_000412655.1 Myotis brandtii
TAACCTTCCTGCAGGCGTGTCCTTTGAGCAGGATTCTCACGCTCAGGCACCCTCTCATCCAGCATCCACCGCCCCAGCTGACAGCAGGAGCAGAAGGGGTGCCCTGAGTCAAGAGTCTAGAAGGCCAGGGTCTGTGCGACCCCCTTCCCTACCCCACCCCCCCCGCCCCCGGGGAGTGGGCAGCACCTGGAAAGGAACACCCACCCAGACTCCCTCCTTCCCACCTGCAGACCAGCTGCCTCTGGGAAAAGTCCTAAAGTGTCACATCCCACCGGGATGTGGCAGTGCCTGTGGCTCCCCGAGGGGACTGCCCCGGCCCAGCCTCACTTCCCCCTCCACTGCCTGTGTGGCCATCAGCCTGTTGGGCTCCTGTCCCGCATCCAGGGTCCTGCCCCGTGGGGGTGTGAACTGCTAGGCACCTGGGACATCTGGGACGTGCACACCATAGGGTCTGGAGCCTGCTTTTCAGCACAGGCCGCCTTTTGGTTGGACAATTAGCGGAGGTGGGCGGGGACTACAGCAACCCCACACAGAAGCTTTTCCTGAAGATGCTAAGCTTTCTTGGAAGAAAGGAGTGCTTGTGTTGCAGGGTCTCTGTGGAAGGAGCCCGGGGACCAGCAACAGCCCAAGTGAACCCCAGCTGGAGGGAACTGTGACACGTTTATTCAGCCAGCAGGGATGTTTCCTGCAGATGCACCCAGATGGTACCTGTGAGGGGACCAAGGACACAAACAGCTACTCACCCTCTTCAATCTAATTCCTCTCTCTCTCTCTCTCTCTCTCTCTCTCT
>NW_005307018.1:0-790 GCF_000412655.1 Myotis brandtii
CTGCCTGCTTAGCATCCGAATTGGAATTCTCTGCAAAATCACAGCCTAATCTTCTTCCCCACTTTAATGATGGTTCATCATCACTAATCTCATCAATAACCAGTCAATATACTTACACACAAACCACTTATATTTAACAAATATGGCTCCCCAAAAGTCATAGACCATTGTAACTTCTTTTTCCTTAAGCATCTTTGCTTATATATACTTTCTGTACCTTTATCTCACTTATCTCGTTTGTTTATTCTGAGCAATAGGTTCTGCGATAACTCTGTTTCTTTCCAAAAACTTTTGAATAAAGTATTCTCTAGACAGTGAACCCAGACAATGTATTGTGCAGGACATAACAAAATCAGTAGGCTGATTACAGAGGGAAGAATGCCTAGGTTTGACAGAATTAAGTCAAACTATTATATTTTCTGGAGATTATGAGAAGCAGCAGAGTTGACTTTTAAAAATCCGCCAAATTTTGGGATAGAAATAATTTAGCATATTCACCAAACATTAAAATTCATATAATCTTTGCGTTAGAAATTCTATCCCTAGGAATTTAATTTGCAAAGATTTGTACAAACATAGGGACAAAGATGCTCAATAAGTTCTATTTGACAGAGCAAAAAGCTGAAAAGAATCTAAATGCCCATTAATAGGTAAGTATGTAAATAAATTATAGCAGATTCCCACAATAGAATGCTGTTCAGCTATGGAAAAGAGGGAGAAGGTGGCTATATCCTGATAAGAAATAATCTCTAATATGTATGTATGTATGTATGCATGTATGTATGTATGT
>NW_005307019.1:0-790 GCF_000412655.1 Myotis brandtii
GAATGTCAGTGGATGAATGGATAAACACATTGTAGTATATGCAAACAGTGGAATATTATTTAGCCATAATGAGTGAAGGACTGATTCATGCTACAACATGGTTGAACCTTCAAAAAGATTATTTTACGTGAAAGAAGCCAGACACAAAAGTTTACATACTGTATGATTTCACTTAAAATGAAATATTCAGATTAGATCCATAGAGACCAAATGCAGATTGGTGGTTTCTAGCATAAGGGGGAGAAGGGGTAATGGAGAAAAACTGCTTAATGGGTAAGAAGGTTTTACTTGGGAATGACTGAAATGATTTGCAACTAGGAAGGGGTGGTGGTGGTTGCACAACATTGGGAGTGTACTAAAAGCTACTGAATTGTTCACTTTAAAATGGTTCATTTTGTATTATGTGGAAGTTTACCTCAAATTATATAATAGCCATATATGCATATTATGTGCTAATATGGAGATGTGTAAATCAGTAAAATAGTGTCATAGAATTTTTGTTTTAAGTTTTGCAGTAGCATTTAGCCTGTTAAACTATGTGTGTCACTTGATTAAAAAATTAATTAAAACTTTAAAAATGTTCAATTACCAAGGTGTATAATAATATACAGTAAATAACAATGAACTATTTAAATCCTGGAGAAATGTTAAGTAAAAAGAACAATTAGAACCCTGGCTGGGTAGCTTAGTGTCTTACAGCATTGTCCTGATACCAAGATTAGGGGTTCAATCCCTGGTTAGGGCAGATGCAAGAATTAACCAATGAATGCATAAATAAATGAAACAACAA
>NW_005307020.1:0-790 GCF_000412655.1 Myotis brandtii
CGAGGCATTAGGAAGGTTGAGAACCACTGATTTAGGGCTATGTCAGGATAGAGTCATGTTTTGCTTCAAACCCTGGACACAATCCTATTGAGTTATGTCACTTCACACTTTCTTTTTTTCGGGTCTCAGGTAATATCAGAGCCAGCTCCAGGCATAGGTGAAGTGGAAATATTAGGTGTGGCAATAATTTCTTGCCCTGTGTGAGAAAGGGATGTATTAGGATATCAAGGAACAGAGGCTTCTGGTTAAACTGGCCTAAACAATGAGGAAAGTACTGTGGCAGCGTCTGCCCAGGTCCTCTTGGAATGCTCGCTCTTGGGGAAGCCAGCAGGGAGAAGGCTGATACCCCAGACTGCCTATTGCCCTGCCATGAAAAAATCCATCCATGGACAGGCATCATGAAGAGATGGAAGCTGATACAGGAGTGAAGAAGCCTTCAAATGACTCCAGCCCCAGCCATCACCTGATTGTAACCACATAAGAGACCCTGAGCCAGAACCATCCAGTGAAGCCCAGCAGGTACACAGAACCACAAGAGGTAATAATAAAATTGTGGGACAGTTTGTTATGCAACCGTAGAGGACTAGGACATCCTCAAACTCAGCACCGTTACCCATAGCATTAATAAAATACACACAAAAGGAAATTCAAATTCTAGACAGAACCAAGATTCAGCAAGCTGTTTGGGGAGTTGCATCCTTGCTCAGCTCACATATTCTGTAAAGCATGGTGTTATTCCAAATTACAATCCTTAAATTGCTTTCACAGTCCACATCACATGACAAAAAAA
>NW_005307021.1:0-790 GCF_000412655.1 Myotis brandtii
ATAGTATAAGAAATCTAGGCTCATGATTTTGTTGCTCCAACATGAGTCTTATTTCCAAGAATAACATGGTCCACGATAGTTGGTAGATTACATTACATTCTAACAGGTAGGTGATTGTATGAATTTGTAGAAGCTCCCCTCTTTTAAGGATGTGTCTTAGAAGTTACATATATAACTTCCAGTTGCATCCTGTTGGCCATAACTGAGTCTCCTGGCCACATCTAGCTGCAAAATAGGCTGAGATAGTCTTTATTCTGACCAGCTAAAACTTGGGTTTGTATTTTTGGAGAAAAGTGAGGAATGGAATTTGGTGGCAGTAAGAAGTCTTCACCAAACACACGGAAATAAATATAGCACATGCTAAGGGCTATCCAGACACAATAAGGAAATAATGAGCTTGGGTTTTGTGTTTCTTGGAAAGCTATGACACTCTAAAATCAAACCAGCTTCTTGATAGCACTGCCAAATTTGGGAAATGCTGATGCCTCTATACACTGAGATAATGCTCAATAATAATAAAAGTGAAATTGTGGCAGCTAGATGCTTCAGGCACATCTCGAACAGACCTTGTATCCTTGAAGATCCTTCAGAGGCAATCCTCTGAGATTGTAATGATATAATTTCTTAGCCTTGAGATTTCATCATTTTAGATCTCCCAATCATGTACAAATAGCAACAAGCAGTTAACATGACAATTTAAGAATGAAATTAAGCAAATGATGCCCCCATTTGATCATCAAGAAATGAAAGTCAAGAGGCCAAGATGATTGAGTGCAGGCGATAGAAAAAA
>NW_005307022.1:0-790 GCF_000412655.1 Myotis brandtii
AAGAATTTTAAAAGATGGAAGCAGAAATTAATAAAATCAGAAACAGCATCCAGAAAAGTAGCAGAAAGCATAAATGAATTCAAAAGTTAATTTTAGAAAAGATACAAACCTCTTGTGAACCTATTTCCAGAAAAAAGAGAAAAAAGTTAGAAATGAAAAAGGAAAGATAACTAAAACATTAAAGAAATTGTAGAAGCTGGAAAATACCATGTACAACTTTTTGGAAAATAAATTGTAAACATGGAGCGGGGATCTGCATACATTTCCTATAAAGGACCATGCAGTAAATGTTTTAAGCTTTGCGGGTCAAATAGCCTGTGTCACACTCTATTCTGTCACCGAAGCTCAAAGGACCCATAAAAACAAATAGACATCATGAAAACAAGTGGGCATGTCCATGATCCAGTAAAACTTTATTTACAAAAATAGACGGGGTCAAATTTGGCCCGTGGGCCACATTTTCTGACCCCTGAACTAGAGAAAGCATAGCAAAATATAAACTACCAAAATTGATCCAAGAAGAATATAAAACTTTAGTAGATGAATTAATCATTACATTTAATGTAATTCCATTTAAAGTCCCAACAAAGATATTTTGGAATTGGATAAAATGCATGTAGAGGACCTACAGAAGAATAAATGTTGACACTAGTACAAGGAATTGTGGTAAAGGATGACTTACAATTGTACCATTTGGCACATATATCTAGTATGAATTCTGAATTAAGAGCAGCAAATACAGAGGAGTATATAAATATGCCATTTTTATCAAACAGTGGCCAAAAAGCAT
>NW_005307023.1:0-790 GCF_000412655.1 Myotis brandtii
TAGTGAGCCAAAGCAGACAAGCCTAGGCTCATTTCCTTGGTCCTTTCTTGTTTCACTGTTCCAAGCTTTACTAAACACCCTCTAAAATTATATATATGAACTGAATGGGTTGATTTTGAAGTTCCCAAGCTGTATTCTTGGTGTATAATAAATGTTCAAAATGTCATATGATGGGTGAGTGTGGCTAACGTCATGGCTAGAAATGAAGGTAAGAACAAGTCAGTTTAGGGTCTTATATAACAGTGTAACCGTCTAAGTATTTTATAGTTTATTTTAAGGGTGACTTTAGAAATCAAAATTGAAAGGGTGAGAGATTATATTTGTTCATTAGATAAATCTGGCAGCAGGTAATACAGATTTAACACAGCATACCCCGCCCCCTCAATGCACATACAGACACAAACAAAATCAATTCAAAACAGAACAATTCAAAATAAAACAAATTGATTCACAGTGTTTCAAAATGGAAATTGAGAATCTGATTCTAAAATGTAAATGAAAATGCAAAAGACCATGTAGCTAAGATAGTTTTGAAGAAGAAGAAAGGGTAAGCTTGCTTTAAGGGATTTCAAGGCTTCTTATAAAGGTAAATAATTAAGAGAGAGTTAGGTTAAGTGAAGAATAGACAAATAGGCTGAAGCAACAAAACAGATAACCCAAAAGGAGACCCATATATATCTACATATCTAAAAGCAAAAGTAAAGGCTGTCTTCAAGACTATTGGTATGAAATAGTTTTTAAAATAAAACAAACACATCTGTAATAATAAAAGCATAATATGCTAATTAGA
>NW_005307024.1:0-790 GCF_000412655.1 Myotis brandtii
GTTTTCACCTTTTCTGCAAGACACAACAGTTTTATGTGATGAGGATTCATTCTAGATTTCTGGTTTTTACTTTATTATCAAAGTCAAATGGTTCAGCACAAAAGTTTGCTTTGGGACTGTTAGGTCTGCTCTGGCTCTCATGAGTGAAATTTCTATTAATTTGGTCCTAGTCAGGTTGCTTGACACACACAAAAGCAAGAACTAGCTTTATCTGTTTCATTTCTCTTTATCGTGACCTGAAAACTATTTATATGTTTTCATAGGTTCAATTTCCAAACGATGGCAGTTGGCAGGGTGCGTGGTCCTAGAGTTACAGTCCTGCTGCAGCCACGGGACACGGGAGGCGGCCTCGCTCCCTCGCACTCAGTGACCCCGGCACATTCCTCCGGGCCGCGTGGCACCCATTTCCAAGTGGACTGAAAAACAATGATGAGGTGCCTGGGCATCCGAGGGCAGCCGTGCGCCCGTCTTCCCGACCTGAATCCCTTCTCCACCCCCGCAGTGTAGTGACGTGGCTGTCAAGCAGTCGCAGGCGGTTAACATGCCATCTAGTGCCATGGTTCCTAAATGCTAATTTGTCATTCACATGAAGGTAATTTTTAACCATCAGTGATGTTACAGCCATTTCCACTCCTTTTGCTAATGTCACACTGGGAAGGGGGTGAGGCCACTGGCAGGTGCACACACTGGGACCTACCTCTTCAGGACCTGAAAATTCATGACACATAATCTAGGTCCGTGGCCGGCAAACCACGCCTCACGAGCCACATGCGGCTCTTTGGCCCCTTGA
>NW_005307025.1:0-790 GCF_000412655.1 Myotis brandtii
GTGGGAAGTCTCTATATCTTATTCTCAATTTTGCTGTGAAGCTGATAGTGCTTTAAAAAAATTAAGTCTATTTTACAAGAAAAGAAAACCTATATCCAGCAGTAGAAAGTCCTGATACCGCTACCCCCTTGGCTCTTGGCAACAACAAATCTTTCTGTCTCTATAGATTTTGTCTTTTCCAACAATCTCATACATGATTATTTTAACCAGATAACAATCACACCAATGTAATAAAAAATTATTTGCTATGGATGGATGTACTTTTGGGTTGTCCTAGGATAATGCCAATTTCTTAGATTAAAATCTTCTACCCAAAAAGCAAACAAGGAGAGCAAATGAAACCACACAAAACTGCTTTCTTTGGTTTAACTTCAACACAGAGAATGCCACAATCTTCAAACTAAATATAAGGAAAGAAATTAACACCAAATTTCAGCAGACCTAACTGTGACCTCACTCTTGTGTGGACAATGGGCCTCAGAAAAAAATTGTATCCAGAATGACAAGGTCCAATATAACAAGAAGTTTTAAAACTGGTCTCAGACCTGGTAGATCTGAACATTGGCTACAATAAAGGTACTTGAAAGTGTTGGGGAGGGCGAGAATTCCACCTCCGAGTTCTCATGATTGGACCAGCAACAACATTTACAAGGAGACCAGATTAACAGGAGAAAAGTCAATTGAATATTTGTGCAGGGGACATCTTAGATGATCCTCAAATCATGACATAATCCTCAGAGAAATGATAAACCAGCCAGCTTTTTATCCTTTCTAGATGAAGAAACAATGG
>NW_005307026.1:0-790 GCF_000412655.1 Myotis brandtii
AGGCTCAACCCTCTGGGCTCAGTTCTGGCCATCAATGACAGCGTGGGCATACCACCTTCCTTCTTCCTCTATTATTGTGTAGGTTGGACTTTATGTTGACTTACTTTTTCATTTAAATAAATTTCAATTGTAAATGGGCAATCACTTTTGTGCCAAAAACAAAAACAAAGCCATCACTACAAATACAAGGAAAATCCAGCTGTATCCCCACATCCCCGCTTGACTCTGCCGCCTGCTCGGGGCTCCCTGTCTTTGTGAAAGAGAGAGGGTGACAAATCAATGCCTGAGAGGAGTTTAAGACCCATCAGCTTCCACGGAGACTTAGTCTTAGATGTAGAGAGGGACGGAAGGAGAGCTGAGAACTAAGCAATTCCGGCATTTTATGACTGAGTGACTCTGAAGGCTGGGTCCAGGTGCCATCTGAATATGTCGCCCAAGGACCACCGGAGGCACCGTGGCATCCACATTCCTCATTTGGAAAACTCTACAGCAGGTACTATAGAGGCCCTTGCAGCTCCAGGTTATGTCATAAACTCTTTGTATTTGTTGATGTGTGTTGGAGGGGGCTGGGAGGAGAGTGTGGAGGGGAGGGTGTCATGCTCACCCCTTCAGGGAGGGGTGGAGGGAACTCTAAGGGGTGCTTGCTGGTTAGTGGTTGAAGTGGGGTCTCGCCTTCCCTTTGGAGCAGTTTGCACTCCACAATCGCACTCTACCTGTCCTCGTGGTTCACCCTCAGTTCTCCATCCACCGCTGCTGGAGTCCTTCCCTTCCTTCCCCACCTTCTGCTCCT
>NW_005307027.1:0-790 GCF_000412655.1 Myotis brandtii
CGCTCTATCCACTGAGCCAAACCGGTTTCGGCGCACCAGGTATTCTTAAATGCGATTGTTTACTGTGGCCAGATCTCTTTTTCTGTGACCCCAGAAACTTGATTTTTGTCACTGTGCTTGACCTTGAAGATACTGCTTCAGGATTAACTTAATCACAGAAGCATATAAGCCAACATCAATGCCAATGCATGAATTAACAGTGAGAACTCTAAAAGGGTGAATATTCTCTTTAACCTATAAATAAGGTTGGAAGCTAGAATTCATCAGAGGTTACTAGGTGAACACAGAAGACAAGCAAGGTGAATTATTTGAGTGGTTCTAATGTTTGAAGGCAAAAAAGTAAGAGTGCTGGGTCCTTCCCATCCTAGAATAAAAACTTATTGTGATATGTATTAAAATGGCAAGGAAGACTTTGTTTTGGAACTCTGCAATACGTGTCATGACATTCTATAGGGGAAATAAACCAGGCTTAACTCTGAGTACAATAAAGACAGCTGGGGATTTTCAGGCAAGAAGTCGAGTGAGGGGATAGTGGATGAAAAAATTACTAAGAGAAGACATTAAGTATAGGGGGTTCTTGCTTCACCCACTTAACAGGATTCTTGCTGAAGACAGGTGAAGGACTTGTACATCAAAGGTGAAGAGTGAGGGACTTGATCAGATATCAAGGGTGACCAGATCATCAAAGGTGGGATGTTCTCTCCAAACTGACTTAGCAGGATTCTTGCTAAAACTGGACTAAGCATTTACTTCCCTTGCTTCTGGGGTCAAATTCATAAAATCCTCTCTC
>NW_005307028.1:0-790 GCF_000412655.1 Myotis brandtii
CCCCTCTGCAATTCCACCCCCAGAAATAACTTACTTTCACCTGCAGATACAAATAAATCTATATCTATTTCCACTTATCTACAGCTCCTCCCTGGTAGTTATTTAACAGAATCCTGCTTGATACATTACATATTGATCTCCTATTATCTTTTCTTAGCTAGTAATACAACTTGGACATTTTCCCAGATCAGTATATACAGGCCTTTCTCATTCTTCTTAGTAGCCACCTAGCATTTTTCTGAATTAATGTTAGCATCCATTTATTCATCCATGCAACAAATATTAAGAAGACTGTATTCGAGATCCTGGAAATAATATAATGAGCAAGACAGCCAGTAGCCTTGCTCTCTTGGCGATTACATACTAGCTGGAGATGGTGGGGCATTAAGAATGTAATAAATAGAAACAAAGGGTCAGGTAAATAAAATGAAAGTCAGAGATAACTGCAGCGTGGATGATTAAAATTGAGCGATGTGATGAAGGGACCATTTTGGATTAAGTTTCCCCTTAAGTAATTCACATGTAGATTGTCTACAAATGTGGCTATTAAGCATGCTCTCATGAACTCCTTGAAAATATAGCTCTGTGTGCTCATGCCATCCCATCTGTAGGATAGAGTCCTGACTACGGATTGTTTCTCACTCAGCTCTCATCTCTACAGAGTTTCTCCCTCTTTTCAGCATCATTCCTCACATCATTCCCCTACCCCCACTTTCTCTTAGAAAATGTTTGCTGCCCTAGCTGGGTGGCTTAGTTGGTTGGAGCGTCATCCTGTACACCAAAAGGTTTC
>NW_005307029.1:0-790 GCF_000412655.1 Myotis brandtii
GTAGCGCCCACTTTGGGAATCACTGTTGTATAGGCATGATTCTTAGGTCTGGGGTGGCGACATCATTACCTTGGCGTTCCCTCCACCCTGTTCCGGAAACTTGGAGAGAGCTGGGGAGGAGCCAGGGCACCTTCTGGGAGGAGCTCCTCATGACTGTGTCCAGCCCCCACCCCCAGCCCCACCAGCTTCCGAGTCCAGGGACCTGGGCACGGGGCTCCAGGTGGCCCAAGGGAGACGCGCAGGGTGGTCCTTCCGATAACCAGCCCTCAGATGGCACATGGTGCACAGACTTTGGAAATCTGACCACGGATTTCTGATGGCTCTTCCAGAAAGATCCACACAGGGGTCAGCGGGTCAACCCTCCCAGGCTCACAGAGGAAGCTAAGGCTGAGGAGCCAGTGACTCACCCAGAGTCACAGAAAAAGCCAAGGAGCCCCAGGAAGGACCCTCCCTAGGAGTGGCTGTTATTCCAGAACATCCCCGACACATGATCGGCTCTCACAGGACCATACCTGAGGGCTGGGAAGGGACACGCCTACTGAGCTCTTACCTCGCACCCTGTACTGGGCACTGGGGACACAAAGATGAGTGTGACATGGTCCCTGCTTTTAAGGAATTCACAGTTCACTGGAGAAAGGGACACGGAGTCCATTAGAATGAGAAAGGCCGCTCTAAGGAGTCAGTGAGCTAGGGACCGCAGAAAGTCGTTTAATCCTCACACCAACGCTGTAGGGCCATGTTGTCAGCCCACTGGACCCATAAGGAAACTGGTGTTACGATCACTTGCCTC
>NW_005307030.1:0-790 GCF_000412655.1 Myotis brandtii
GGGGGACAGAGTGTAACTGCACATTCCCTCCCTGAAACCAAAGCAGGGAACCGGAAGGTAGTTTAACAAAGGAGCACAGCATCTATTTTGCTTATCATACCGTGGGCATCCTCATTAGCTTTATAACGGAGACAGTCTTCCCATGGAGATCACACCAGCATTTATTTCAAATCAATGTTGAAAATTAAATGGTAATCCTCAGGGGTGGGGGCCTTTCCACCACCACCACTTTCTATGGGAAATCTTGCTTTCATGTTTCTGCTTCGTACTCAATCCAGGGTTTGAAATTAATTAAAATATATCCTTTCTCTAATCTTTAGATAATTAGCTTCAAAGATTTTCTTCAAAATGTTGTAATAACTTTATCTTTTATGTGTAAATTCAGAACTGTTTCTATCTAGACAATAATAATTCAGGAGTAGTTAGTCATTGAGGGAAAGGGATTTTTGTCAGTTATTTGAATGGTTGGGGTTCAGTCGTGGAAAATAAGTATTTATTATGAAGCAGCTTTTAGACTTTTTGTACTAGACTAACTAAAGGAGGAGTAAAGAGTCTCATATAGACTCCTAAAAATTAGCATTGGAAAGTATCATATAAGTTTTAGCTTCTCGTTCTGTGGACAGGGAAAATGCAATCCCAGAGGAGATGTAAATATCTTTAATTTTAGAAACTATTAGCCTGCTCTCCATCTTTGAGCCTGTCTCTATTTTGCTTGTTAGTCCAGTGTGTTCCTTAGATTCTGTGTGATACATCATGTGGACTTGTCTTCTCTGACTGGCTTATTTCTCTC
>NW_005307031.1:0-790 GCF_000412655.1 Myotis brandtii
CTGGGGAAACTGCAACTGAAGTATGTGCCCTTGACCTTGACCGGAATCGAACCTGCGACCCTTTGGTCAGAGGGCCAACACCCTAAACACTGAGCCAAACTGGCTTGGGGTTGCCAATATTGTTTTAAATAGATATCTTCTAACTAGTTGTAAAAGTTCTTTATATATTTGGAATATCAGTCATTTATCAGATATATGTGTCCCAAATATTTTCTTGCACCTTTTGTCTTGCCATTTTATTTTTAATGGTGTCTTTCAAAGAACAAAAGTTTTTAATTTTGAGAAGGTCCAATGTACTAATTTTATTTTTTTATGACTTGTGTGTTTTATGCCCTAAGCAATCAGAATATAAACTAATAAACAAATAAATATATCCATTGGGAATACGTGCTACAGAGAAAAGTAAAAAGGAAAAGGGGGGCAAGGAGTTGTTATGCTGCTATTTGTAGCATAACAGAAAAGGAAGGAGACATTTGAACCAAGACTTGGAGGAACTGAGGAGAATGTCATAAAAATATTTGGGGGAACAGCATCAGGAGCAAAGAGAAAAGCATTTGCAAAAGAGTATTCTTTGGTGTGTTTGAGGAAAAACAAGGAGGCCATGGGGGTTGCAAAGGAGTGAGAAAGGGAGAGAATAGGAAATGAGGTCAGAAAGATAGGGAGCCCAGTTCATGTAGGCTTTTGTAGGTCAGTGAACTTTAGAATGAATGAAATGAGAAGTCATTGGAGGATTTTGAGCAGTAGAGGGATACAGTGTGTCTTGTCTTTTAAAAGGATTATCTTATGTGGG
>NW_005307032.1:0-790 GCF_000412655.1 Myotis brandtii
GTAAACCAAAATATAATTTTGTCTTATATTTGGATCTTTCTAGTGAAGGCACAAATTATACAAAAATTAAGTGATTGCACCAATTTATTTTACATGTGGAAATCAAAATTTCTTGTCTAATTCAAAAAGTAAATAAAAACATGAGTCATCACAGAAAATGTCTACATCAACATCCTATTAACTTACAGACTCTTCAATTTAACTTCCATATTTCTGCTAGACAGAATTCTAAAATGTACTTCTGATTATGTCATTTCTTGTTGTGACTCACAATATAAAATTCAAAATATTTTAGAGTGTGGTCCTAGCTTCCTATCAGCCTTCCTTCTTCCTCATTAATATACTTTGTGTTTGGATGCCAGGAGACTATTCACTACCCTAATACCTCCAGCATGTTCATGCTGCCCCCACTATATGGAATGACTTCTATTTTATGCATGGAAACCTCTATCCACTTTTTAAGATTGGGTCAAATTTGATCTACATTGTGATTACAAAATTCCCAATATCTGCTAATTTATTCTTATATTATACATACATATGACTATATATTTATACATTAATAATCATGCACATATTGTTAACTTATGAAGCTAACAGAATATTTGAAAAATCAGGAAGAGCAATGTCTTTGTATGTGCTTTACATATGCCTCTGAAAAACAAGGTTTTATTTAACTCTGTTTTACAGTGACCCAAAGATCTGTTGGTAAGTTGAATTTAGTATTTCTAAGTATGTTTCATATAGCTCTTGTGACAGAAAGAGGACCTTTTAACATATTGATCCAAAT
>NW_005307033.1:0-790 GCF_000412655.1 Myotis brandtii
GAGCCCCTTGCACAAATTTCATGCAGCGAGCCTCTAGTAGTAATATAAATGTCCATGGCATGCTGAATAAATAAATGATAGAGTAAATGAACAAATATCCCTGATAGAAGAATCCCAAATAATAAAGAAATGAGGGAAATAGAAAAACACCATTAGATCAGCATAGTAATAATTGCTTCTTGCAAGAACTACTGATTGATTCTAAAATGAGTGAGCAAACTGTTAAGGAAAAACAGGATAAATGAATAGCTTCAAAGCTTCCCTCCCATCACGCTTATTAATTGCCATCGTGACTTTTAATATATTCCTGGACATTCTTTTATACTGCTTCTTACAGAAGGTGGACCTACATTCTCCTCCCCTAAAATGTAGGCTAACCTTAGTGAATGACTGAATAGAATATGAAAAGGAAAAAAAAATAATGACAGTAGAGAAATCTGGCAGACAATGGCTTACTGAAGTGTTTGAGGCTACATCGCCAGTAACAAGTCACGATGCTAACATGCACCTCTGCTGCAATGTGATGATAAGGGCACTTCATCTCTTTAGTATTCATTCCCAAACTCATAACCTCCATTTAATCATGAGAAAACCTGAGACAAACACAAATGGACATACCTCTGCAGAATACTTATCCAGTACCCTAGAGTGTCAAGGTCACATACCAAAACAAACAAAAAAAGAAGTAAAGGAAAGAATGAGAAATTGCCATAGGTTGGTGGAGACTACAGTGATGTGATAACTAAATGCATTGTGGAATCCTAGACTGGATCCTGAAACAGAAAAAAAA
>NW_005307034.1:0-790 GCF_000412655.1 Myotis brandtii
ATTTTTAATTGATTAATGAATTTGGTGCATTTGTGTGATGGTAGGGGGTGTGAGAAGTTATATAGTGACAAAGCATTGGAGACCCTTCCAAGCATCAGTCCACCCAGGCTGCTATTAAGATGCCCATTACTGGGGTCCAAATATTCCCGGAAATCTGTGGCTTCCATGCCATCCACAGCATAGGCTCATGGCAGCGTGGGAGCCCAGTGCCGGGCACCCAGCCTGCCCATTGCTCCTTGCAGGTGTTCTGCACACTTCCAAGTAGCTCTTAAATTAATTAAATACACAAATCTCCCTCTCCCTCCCAGGCTTGGGGACAAGTTTCCCCCGTTTCCTTTTTTCCTCTTCTCTCCCAAAGAATGCCTACTATGATCTTTTCAATCACTCAGATTTCAAAAGAGACAGAAAAACAAAACAAAACAAACAAAAAAACCCACCTGTCTTTAGCAGCCCTTGCATCTCTGAAACAAAGAATTTGAATGGGCTCGACTACCTGCTCAGAACAAATGAATGAGAAATAAAGGGGAACAAATGCAAATCAGTACCTCAGTAATTACCCTGCCACACTAGCTATTATTATGGTCTAGACGACTGTTAATTGGTTATTGAACATTTCTGAAAGTCTCTAACCTGGGTAGAATCAAATTAACCAGAAATATGATCTACATCTGCCTCAGCAAAAGCAGCAAAAGCTCAGAAATAATTCCCCAATGACTTATTCATGTCTAGTTTTCTTCATGTCTAAGATCTTGCTCCTCACAGTGAGATCTCCTAACTGATGGCATTAGCA
>NW_005307035.1:0-790 GCF_000412655.1 Myotis brandtii
TGGAGCGGGAGGGTTTCCCGGTGCAAGGCAACATCATGTTCTACTTACTGCCGGCGAGGCTCCCCTCCCCCGGGGCAGCGCTCACCCGCGGCCCTGCCAGCGGGGACGCCCTGATGTTAATGCGCTGTGTTTCCGCTCACCGCAGCCCGCGATCGCCAGCTTGGGCCGGCTGCGCTCGCTCCCTCCTCGCTTTTTATTGCTCATGATTTTCATATGTTTCGGGTCTGTTTTCAAGGTGCCCCGCCCCAGCCTCTGCTCAGCTGAGCTATAAAAACGGAGCCCTTTCATCTCCTCCCAGCAGCAGCCCTCCCCGCTCCCTTGATCGTTTGGCTAACTTGTCTCTGAACTCGGTCCAAACTGTCTGTCTGCTCGGGATTCCGCGTCTCCTCCACCAGGACCAGCCTCCCAGGTGCGGCGGCGATTAGCACAGAGGAAGGAGCCTGCACGCGGTGATTAGCGGTAATGACAGTGATGTGAGGGGAAGGCCGGTGCCCACAGTGCACCTGGGCGGCCAACCAGCCACCCTATCGCAGCCCAGCGGCGATCTCCCCTTCCTGCTGTCACATCACGGTTCCTCCTCTCCTTGCAGCAGCATTTATTATGTGTGCGTTGTGGAAAGTTTGAAAAATTCAGAAAAATATAAATACATCAGTATAAATTACCTGCCATGCATGGCAACCACTGCTAATATTTTGGTGTTTTTTTGTTTGTTTGCTTTTTGTCCAGATTTCATGCACACTCCCAGGTTCACACATACTTACTGGTAAGTGCATGCACTATGGACGAGCTT
>NW_005307036.1:0-790 GCF_000412655.1 Myotis brandtii
TGGGCAGGCCGGAGGAGGGAGGCGTTTACTTCCGGGTCCACGGTCGCTTCATTTCCGGGGGAAGCCAGCACCGCCGGCAGCGGGCAGCGAGGAAGGTGTTTGCGGCCGCCGGGTGGTCCCGCGGCCTCGGTGGAAGCCGGGGAAGCCAGGCATGAAGATCACGAGGCAGAAACATGCGAAGAAGCATCTCGGCTTCTTCCGCAACAACTTCGGAGTCCGCGAGCCGTACCAGATCCTGCTCGATGGCACCTTCTGCCAGGCGGCGCTGCGGGGCCGCATCCAGCTGCGGGAGCAGCTGCCCCGCTACCTCATGGGGGAGACCCAGCTGTGCACCACCAGGTGGGACCCGCCCCCGGGGAGGTGGCCGTTAGGGGTGGCTCCTGGGAGGTGGGGCATGTCTGCGACGTGGGCAGAAAGGACCACGTCCTGGAATAGTCAGGACTCCTCGCCCGGCGAGGAAGACCACGTGCTCTGAGTCTTGGTCCCAGCCCGACCAGCTGTCATTCTGGGCAAGTTCATCTCTCTGAGCCTTGGACTTGTCATCTGTAAAAAAGAGGCCAGAACTACTAATTATGTCGCCGAAGTATCAAATGAGGAGGCAGAGGGTACATAGAGCATTTATTGGTATCTGAAACCTACCCCCTTTTAACGGTTGCTGTTATTTGCCTGGCTTTTCCTAATTTAAGTAAGTAAAACAATCTCAGAAAGGTAAGTCAGGACTGGAGGCGAGGAACTTGACCTCAGGTCATTTGTCTATTCATCCGTCCTTTTGCTTTTGTTAATCCTCACC
>NW_005307037.1:0-790 GCF_000412655.1 Myotis brandtii
CTCCCTCCCTCCCTCCCTCCCTCCCTCCCTCCATCCTCCTCAGTGCTGACGCAGGATGCAGGGCCAACAGCGGGGAAAATGAAGACCCATCGACAAATTCAACAGAAAACGGGCCTCCACGGGCAACCCTGCTCCAACAAGAAGCCTGAGGAGTCGGAGGAGAAAGGGTTAGTTGTAGTAGAAGTGGGAGGTTCCAAGCGCCCTCCATCTACCAGCCCTGGGCAGCTTCCTTAGAACTACCTCTGCCAGGTCTGCCGTAGACTGCACGAGTCCTTCCCTTCCCTTCCAGGTCTAGCCTCGATCACCCACCACCCTGAGCCCAGACGGAGGGCACGCAGGGACGTGGTGCCCATGGAGAGGGGCACTAAGGTACCCGTGGACACCCTGTCTGGCCATGCAGCAGGCTGGGACATACAGGGTCATCACAGATGATCCAGATGTGTGAGGGGGCAGAGAAACATGACTAAGGGATGTAGAGCGAGAACTTGGCTTCTCTCCCTTCCGTTAGAGAGGGACACGGCTAGAGCATTTCTTAAAGTCAAGTGGCAAAAGTCAGCCCTGATCCTCTTCGTTGGAGATTCTTTTATACCTTCCATTTCCACATTTACTTCCCCTTTCTGCTCCCCGATCACCAGTATCCTACCCACCCCACTGCCATCACGCCCCCAGTCCAGTGAAACGCAGCCCGCCCTCTTGCGAACACAATGTCTACTGGAGGTCTGCACGGGCCACTTCCTGACCTGGAAGTCAGTGAATGGCTCTCTTAGCAGCCAGGGGCCTCAGGACCACT
>NW_005307038.1:0-790 GCF_000412655.1 Myotis brandtii
GTTCTATGTTCAGTTCTACCAACTCTGAGACTCTGGAAAAGGCCTCTCTAACCTCGCTGTTCCTGTAGGATTGGAATGGGATGCTCCATAAGGTCCCTGCTCTGGGCACTTCATTTCAGTCAGGCTGCTCACTATTCCCTGGATGTGTCAAAAACACACACCATCCAATGGAGGAGCCCCATTTTCTCTGCAAAACAATCTGAGAGGGATAGCTCACTCTGGTGGAGCCTAACTTTCTGTTCCAAGTGTACACATTTTTAGAAATGCACAAACCCTTTTAGGAAAGGAGATGCTGAGATAACCTCTGGTCACTGTTGCGGGGCTGCCTTGGCAAGATGAGAGTTGACACCTCTCAGGCGCCCCCCAAGTGAGGTACCCAGGGACCTCAGCATCACATTTCAGCAGCAATGAGGAAACAGCAGGATCTGGGCAAGATGAAAGAGATGGATGAGATGACAAGGGCTCACTATAGTAAGAATTGCTTGAAGGGCTATTGTGCAATTTCCAGAATACCTTGCAAACTCAAGTGTCCTAGGAAAAATGTTTCTATTTAGTGGTAAGGCATGGTCTGAATATGGATATGTGAAAAAGACCACACTGCATGTCAAAGTTTCCAGGGGGAGGCTGAAAAGCGAGGGACTAGGATCCAGTCACCAGGTAAAAAACATATCAAGAGCTGGTCCAGATAATGGGTGAGCTCTCTGGGGTGGGCCTGACTCCTAGGCTGGTGCTTGAGGGAGGACACCAAAAAGGGGGCCCAGTTCAGGTGACTCTGGAGCAGGCAGCAGGG
>NW_005307039.1:0-790 GCF_000412655.1 Myotis brandtii
GGGAACCATGTGACTGAGTGCCAGCCAGTGGAATGTGGGCAGAAGTACCCCTTCCCGGCCTCGCATAATAGCCCACTCATGCCTGCTGTCTTTTCCCTTCTGGCTAATAGGAAGAGAAATGACCCAGAGGGTCACCTTGGAAGACACTTATTGATGATGGCAGACCTCCAACAGCCAGGACCCTGAATTACCACAAGGAAGAGAAATATGTGCCAACCAGGAACACTGCACTGGGAGGTGCGGGAGGCAGGAAGTTTCCGTGCTGAGCCGCTGAAACATTTGTATTTATTTGTAGTGGCAGCCAGAATCCCCACCCGACATAGAGAGGGACTTTACTCTAGCCCTCAGTGAAGCCTAGACTAGATGAAAGGCAAGAGTTGAGGAAAACATTTACATCCCCCAGGTTGGGTCCTCAGGGAGCCCCTGAAAGCTGGGCATTCGGGCCAGGACATCTGGACAAAATGACAGGATTCAAGGCCTCTTCCATCAGGACCAGAGTTCCCAGAAGACAGCTCTGCAAAGATTCCCAGGGACCTGGGATTCTGCTCAAAGATGACCTTTAACAAAGCAATTCACACAGTGCCCATATCATACAGACAAAAGTATTATGAATACATAATTATTCACTATTGTCCATCCTCCTCTGGATTCCCAGGAAAAAATGATTCTTGCTCTCTGATCTCCATAAGCACTTTTGCTAAAGAAAATCTGGATAATTGGCCAGCAAGAGAAAACATTAATAGAAGTCAGAGAGGGTAAAACAATACACATAGAAAAAGAACCAAGACAG
>NW_005307040.1:0-790 GCF_000412655.1 Myotis brandtii
TATGAAAATGTATTGGCTCCATGCAATTATGGGGGCTGAGAAGTCTCATGATCTGTTGTATGCAAGCTGTAAACCCACATAAGCCCATGGCTTAATTGGACGCCCTGAGAGTCAGAGAGTCAATGATACAGATTCCAGTTTGGGTCTTTAGCCTGAGAACCAGGGCCACTGAGGGCAGAAGAAAATTGATGTTCTACTCAACAGTTTATGTTGAAATACTACTCACCAATAAAAAGAAATGAACTGATCAAGCAACAATAGGAATGACGCTCAAAATCATTAATCTGAGAAACAGATGCCAAATGCAATGAATACATATGGTATGATTCCATATGAAACTCTAGGAAAGACGAAGTAACCTCTAGTGAGAGAAAGCAAACCAGTAGTTGTCTGAAGATGGGTGTGTGCATAGATGACTGGGAAATGTCATATATTTTGTCAAATGTAATTTATACCTTAATAAATTTGATATTTTAAAAAATATATAAACATGTGTTAAATTCACCCAAAACATAGTAAGATACCTTCTTGAATATTGTAGTGTGCTGTATCCAAAGTCTGTAAAATCTCAGGGGTGGGGAGAAAGAATTCTAGGCAGGTAAAAATGATGATAATCATAATTTACAATGACAGCAGGTAGATAAACAAAATTATATTGGAAGGTTTTCTGCATTGTATTATTTATGGTTACTTTTATGCATGTCAACAATGTCATTCCAAAGACTGAAAAGAGCAGAAATTGAAGTATGTGAAAATAGATAATTTTGATTCAGCCAGAAAAATAAAAAAA
>NW_005307041.1:0-790 GCF_000412655.1 Myotis brandtii
GATAATCTTTTGTGAGTTGGTTCCGAGAATAATTGATATATTTCCACATTTGTAAAAGAATGACATAAGTACAAAAAGTTAAACATTTTTGTTTAAAAGTAAGTAAAACAAGAACAAGTTTAATTCTGCCATGTTTCATGGCAGTCAGAGCACATAGCCATTTGTATCTGTGTACGTTTCTGCCAATTATTGAACCTCACATATTCCATATTCTTCCACATGAACAATATCTGTCTTTGCCCATTTAGTTATTTTCTTAGTGTTTTTATATATTGTCCGCTTGGCACAACACTTTAGTTACTTGGCTTGTTTGTTTTTTCTGTGTGTGTGCCATTTGAATGACATTGTCCTAAACATTAATTTTCCTTGTTTTCACTTAATAAATAATTGATGAACCAACATTGCACTATTTGGGGGAATTATTTGTAGAATAAGAAAGAGCACTCACCCGGTATCCCCACTCCATCTGTATCTTTCCCCATCACATAAGACATTAATTTGAACACTGTTTTGAGGGGTTCTTACAAATAAGTTGATTCTTATAATGACATTACTATAATTGACAGCAGACATCATCTAGCCATTATAACAATGACTTTTGTTTGTTTTTAGAGAAAATGGGGCTGTAAGTGTGCCAGATGTCACTCTTTTACTTTATATTCTCTACTTCCTCATCTGATCTATAGGAATTCTACCCATGCTCAGATGAAATGACACTCTATCCTATTAATAAGTGTGCTTTCATGAGATATTTTCAAAAAGAGACCACATATTGGGTCACAAACAAAGT
>NW_005307042.1:0-790 GCF_000412655.1 Myotis brandtii
ATCCTGCAACACTACCACAACTGCATTTTGGAAAAGGTACTTCCTGCTTACTCTACTTCTCCAGCATTCCATTTCTGCCATGTCCTCTCTTATCGCCCAAGAAAAAGGTGCTTGGCCTTAAATGGGAGTCAGGGGCTAGTACAGTGACTTCTCCCACATTTTCATCCTTTCACTTAATCCTGCTACTTGGAGACTCTAATTGGCCTAAGGAGGAGACCACAGTAACTTTGGGTCTCTTAAAAAGTGTGTCCTTCCCTGCTGACAGAGCTTCGTAACCTGCCATTGAGCTCTTCACTGCCCTCTCTGATGAAGGGATGAGTAAAACCTAAATTCCCTAGTGTTTGTAGGAAGAAGCATTCAGGAGAGGCAGAGGAGCTCCATACTGCTTTCCTGCCTTTGCTATGTGTCCAAAGCATGGGTCCCCAGGGTTGGAGAAGAATCCCTTTCCATTCCCAAGTCAGATATCTTTTGGTAAAACTTGTTCAAGGGAAAGACAATACCTTGAGAGACCGGGAAGCTTGATCTATCCTAATTTCAGAGTAACATGAGGGTGGCTTCAGAAGGGGGTTGGTGAGAGGAGTGGCTCTCTCCACCGCAGGGATGCACTGGTCTACCCTCAGAGGGAAGATGCAGAGCATCAGCCTAAGGAAGGCTAAAGAAGGCTTAGGTCCTCACCCCCCAGACTGTGTAGGTAGTGTGCCCTGGCCCGGATCCATTGCCACCTTGGAGAACCCTGAGCATACTGGTTCATTCAGGATAAGGACCTGAAGCTGGATTACCTGAATGCCCT
>NW_005307043.1:0-790 GCF_000412655.1 Myotis brandtii
AAAAAAAAAAAAAAAAAAAAAAAAAAGACATCATCTGATGCTCTATTAAATTAGGCTGCCAATAGTCACATTAGCCTCTCATTGCTTTGACATTTGTTTCACTTTTCCCTGCTTTTCGTTGCATTGCTTGGTGAATGGTGGGTGATCCTTCACATGATTTCAGTATCAAAATGTAATGCAGGCCAAGACACAATCACAGAGACCAGATTTACCCTCCCATCTGCAACAATTAAAAAATAGGCCAAAATGCAGGAAACAATGGCAGTCAAGACAATGAACACAAACAACAAAGGACAGTGGCTCTTAAGGGACAAGACACAAATGAGAGGAGCCCTACAATGCCCTGACCGCAGTTCGGGGAGAGAAACCCTGGCCGCCTTTCTGAGTGCAGAAAAGAAGCTGGGAGTAGAGTAGAAGCCAAGACAGCTGTTGCTTGCAGGGCAAAGAACTGGAGAGGAGAAAGATTCTCAGAGAGAACTCTAGAGATCTGCAGAGGGGCCCTCTGGGTATGCAGTTCAATGTTATCAGCACATGCACCTGAAGACCCCCTGGCTGGGGAAAGCATCACCTTGAAAGATTACAGGGGAATGGGCACAGAGCTCACACAGGGCTGGGAGTGGTGCCCATTTCCAGCAGCAAGAGTGGAAAACCTCATCACTCACAGAGCATCATGGGAATGTCTAAGAAGGCTCTTGCCTCGGTAGTGGGGGAAATTAACCCCAGATTAAATGCAGCCTGGTACTGCCTAAGACACATAAAGACAAGATCTGAAAGGATCAAACTGTTTCCA
>NW_005307044.1:0-790 GCF_000412655.1 Myotis brandtii
GCTCGCGAGCCACATGCGGCTCTTTGGCCCCTTGAGCTCGAGGCGGGGTGAGGTAGAAGAGCATTTTGAGACTATTTTTGGAAGGTCTTCATTTCATTCCATTTCTCTACAAGTCCTCCTTGCTTTCCTTACTCAGAAAGACTATTTCTAGGTTAGGAAGATTCTTCGATCATTTTATCGGATGAGCACTCATTGCCATTGGAAATCGCCTTTGCTTGCCCGATGATTGAGTGAGAAGCTGTTAATAAGGGGTATATGGAGGGTTCCTCCCCTATTCTCTTCTCTCTTGTCTTTTCTTCTTTCATTATTTCCTTTTCCCAGTCAACTCACCTTAAATTACTTCTAGAATTGAATTTTGTAAGGCGTTAGTATTCTCGTTGGGATCGTCACAATGGGAGTGGAAAACCCTGTTCTCTGATGGACTTTTATCAGGAGGGAATTGACAGGAGTGGAGACAGACTGGGGAGAGAGGAGACGGAAGTGGAAGAGTCTAGCCTCAAACCGGAAGGAAGGCAGGTAACGGTGCAGGGTTGTTTAGGGGACAAACCATTGCTGGGGAGACGATGAGGAGTTTGGTGTTGAACATGGTGCATTGGGATCACCAGGAGCAAACATTTGGGCTGCGTGTTAGATTCCTGTAGCAGCTATAAAAATGTATCCCACACTTAGTAGCTTAAAACATCAGAAGTTTATTCTCCTCTAGCTGCAGAGGTCAGAGTCTGAGACGGCCTTGCGGGGCTAACATGAAGGTGTTAGCAGGGCGGTCCTCCTCCCGAGCCTCTAGGGCAGC
>NW_005307045.1:0-790 GCF_000412655.1 Myotis brandtii
GAGCATCTGAGTAGAAGATGAACATGTTATGTTAGGAATGTATTGTTGGATGGATCTGAATGGGGAGATCCTGGAAGTATGAGGAGGGTTGCAAGACACCTGCAAAAGCATTTGCATCTTCCATCCTTGCTTCAATAGGCAAATCGATTTAGAAAATCTAAATCAATTTTAAAAAGGGGATTTCTACCTCCTGTTAGGCACTGCACCTGATCCTCAAAACAACACTGTTAAGTAAGTAGTAAACCCATTTTACAGATAGGGATCCGAGGCTCAGAACAGCTAAACAACTTGCACAAGGACGCAGTGAGTGGAAGCAGCAGGAGTCAAAGCCAGTCTCCTTCACCCCAAAGACACATCCTTCCATTATACCATGCAGTAAATCACCACCACATTTTAACAATTCAGTATGTAAACATACATACACAGTGCTGACAGTGGGCAGCTCAAATATCATCAAAGTGCCCCAAATAGGAAGAAGTTGTGGTTACATGCTTTACAAACAGGAAATGAGCATGATCACCTGAGTCATTTTTTAGTTAAGCAATCAATTACAGACATCTGGTTCAAGCTTGGCAGTTGCATTTTCTCTAGTGTTGCATTTCTCCATAAATGTCTAAAAAAAACTTTAAAAAAATTTTCAATTTTATGTGTTTATATGTAATTACCAGAAACAATGGTTTGGACGTGGATGTTTTGATTTTAGTGAAGTAGTTCTTATTTGCATCTAGTATCCCCCTAAATTTCTTTATGATCAGCAGTCTAATTCATTGGCAGTGAAAGTTCCTTTTTT
>NW_005307046.1:0-790 GCF_000412655.1 Myotis brandtii
CATATGTAATACTTTCAACAATTAAGAATTTAAATTTTTTAAAAAAGTGGTGTCATCCTTCACAAATTCCGTTCAATGAGCATTTACTGAATACCTTACTCTGGGTTGAGCGCAGTGGTTGATGTTGTCCAGTACTCTGCCTCATTTGGTTCTCACCGTAAAACTATTATGTAAATATTATTATCCGCAAATTCCAGATGAGAAATGAAAGCCCCACATGGTGAAGACCAATAAATAACTTGACACTTTTCTAATTGCAAATGCAGAAACTGCAGTATGGGCTAGGTAGATAGATCGGTATCATGGCTCAAATGTGGCATCACCATATAGGATCAAAGATTCTTGAGAATTATTGACATGATAACATGTCTTATGCACCTTGATGTGGTCAGAGTAAGCCTTCCATTTCCATCTTAATACTGATGCACTGTAATGAAAGAATGGAAACACAGAGAACTGGAAACAGAATTGTCTAGTAACACTGACTTCTCCACATTTTAATTTAAGGTAGTGGGCTGTTTCATATGCTCTAAATATTCCAGGGATAATTTTAGGAATGATTATGGTGATGGTAATAATGACAATATCTCATTCTACAAATATAAAAACTTAGGTCATATTAATAATATGTTCCAAGTTTTTTAGACAGTTAATACAGCACAGAAGTGAGGTTAATGAATTGTGGTTAAACAGATTACCAAGGTCCACACAAATCAGTAAATCAGGGTAGTGAAGAATGGTTTTCACGTTTTCAAAAGAGAGAGATGACTTTGAAACTAGAGATCAGAGC
>NW_005307047.1:0-790 GCF_000412655.1 Myotis brandtii
TGGGATGTACACCTGAAACTAACGTGATAATATATATATAAACTGTAATTGGAAAAAAAATGAAAACAAAATTCAATACAAATATGTTTCTAGCCTAACTTTTGGTACTGATTGTAAGAGTAATTCAACTGATGGGAACTCATGGCTTCAACTGTCACTCTCAGCATGAGCTTCTTCTCCTGTGAACCCAGAATATGCAGGGCAACATGAATTGTCCCATCACAAGTCCTATTATTAGAGGACACTGTATACTAGTTGGGTCACGTGGCAAAAATATATCTTTTTTTCTTCACCAACCCTTCTGTTTCCACAATGCAAATGGAGTTTTTGCTTAAGGTTTTTATCTGAAAACCCACCTTGTTAGTTGCATTGCCAAACGTTTCAAGGAGCTCTTGCTAAGGTTTCTTCATATGAAACACAAGTTACATGAATATTCATGATAATGAATGTTTCTTGTATGCAGTTTATAGTCTTTCAATAATTTATTCTCACTTGATATTTCCATAGGATGCTTTTTGTTTTGTAGTAATTCTATTTTTCCTGTTGCAGACAAATTTCTTGAGACTCTTTTAGTTTGTTTGCTCTTTATCTTTGTTCTTCATTCAAGAAGGCTTGAGCTTAGTAAACATATTAGTCCTGGATTTAACATATCTATGCAAATTTAATTTTCTGAAAATGTTATTTTATTGGAAGAAGATGGTACATAATATACCAGTGAATCTGTAGTGGGTTGTTCAACAGGAATGAACAGAGCAAGGACGATAGGCCAGGTATGGAAGGTCACCAGGGA
>NW_005307048.1:0-790 GCF_000412655.1 Myotis brandtii
CACTTTCAGTTTTCTTCATCTGTGCCACCACTTGTGCCCAGGACCAAGGCACACCAAGAGCCATGTCTTGTACCTCAGA
Organism: Myotis brandtii; assembly: GCF_000412655.1. Lineage (NCBI taxonomy): Eukaryota > Metazoa > Chordata > Mammalia > Chiroptera > Vespertilionidae > Myotis > Myotis brandtii. Next base: position 80 of record NW_005307048.1, read on the forward strand.
CTTCTCAGTTTGCTTGTCTGCTTCCATCCCTTCACCTTCCCAATTGGAGAGTAGGTTGAATGGTAAACAGTGATGGGATGAGTAGGCTCACTTTCCCTGCCCCATCACCTGGCTCCTGCACTGGTCCCAGGGGTGTGGAGGATCCAAACAGGAATGAAGGATTTGTAGGAGTGGAGAGTAAAGGCTGGACTTGGCTGTTGTCACTTGGATCCCTTTCCTCCTTGGGCAGCATTAGTAGATGCTGGTGAGAGGGTTCTACCCCATTAACACATCTACATGAACACTACTAATGAAGGCTTAATACTTGTTCTTTATGAAAATATTTTTTATAATTGAGAAAAGGAATTGTAAAACAAGTTCTTTATTGTCCTAATGGTGGTAAGTTTTTAGGTATTTTAGAAGTTGTTGTTCCTGCTTGTATTATTTTTCCTTTAACGGTCTTCAGGAGTTACTCTTAATTTTAATTTCAGAAGTTCCTCGGGACAATATTATTTTTATATACTTGTAAATTATAAACATGTAATATTTTTACAGAATTTGGGATATAAAGGTAAAAAATCAGTTATAATTGTATACTTACTGAACAGACATTATTTTGATCTGTTTAGCATCTAATATTTTTGTGTACATGTTTTCCCTATATGTCCATCCATATGTGGTCATAAATTGTATTGATTTAATTTTTTAAAATTTATCTTTATTGTTGAAAGT
>NW_005307049.1:0-790 GCF_000412655.1 Myotis brandtii
TTTTTTTCTGGTATAAGAAGCTGTTTAGAACAAGCAAATGAGAACAGAAAGTTGGTGGGCTTCTAGAAGAATGAAATGGATTCAGAAGAATAGAGTTAGAAGCTGGAAGGTATCAGGGGCCTGGTGAAAAAGACATATACTGTTTCTCCCAACAAGCAAAAAGGAAAAACAATCAGAAGAATTACAAAGACAATACAATCTGAAAATAATTTTAGCAAACTAAAATGTGGATGGTTATAAACCAATGATGAATGTAAGAGAAGAGAATAGACTTCAGCTTTCTCCTTTGACTAACACAGGGATTATGACTTAAAATTTATAGAAAAGGAAATGTAATCAGCCATAGCGCACGTCTTGGTTTTTCAGTGCACACTATTCATACAGGTATAATCATAAAAAAGCCACCTATTGGCTTTTAGCTTAGAACGTATTGAAATCTTAATTGTGGTCAAAATGGAATGGAAGTTGTCAACAAGCTGATAGAAGTGAAGGGTGAGAGAGATGAGAAGAGGTGGAAGAAAGGTGAGGCAAGCATACTGTTCATAGTCAATGGCACAGGAAATAGAGGTTTCAGGATATTATTTAAAAGTTACAACAGTAACAGAGGAATAAAAACAATGATGTTGGAAAGAGGAGAGGTGTGTATGGAGTTGGAGTGAAACCCTATATACCAGACCAGGAAATCAATAGGCAATGTCTAAAGTAGAGAAATAAAACACGGTGTATGAATACGTTATTTAGTAATCTGCAAGCAATCACAGGAGAAGGAAAAGCAACAATGGTTACAAGC
>NW_005307050.1:0-790 GCF_000412655.1 Myotis brandtii
TTTTTTTTTCTTTCAGAACCACACTCATCCCTCACTGCCGGCCGTGTTGGCAGTACATGGCCCATGGCCAAGGCCTGCTCCAGGAGTTACCCTCAGCTGAAGGGAACTTCCTCATCTTAGGTCATGCACCTCCCAGGGCAGCCTGAAGTTTGTTACAAGGAGATCAAGTTTCAGTCCCAGTCTCAAGACTGGGCCGTTTTGAAGGCACATCCCAACTCTCTAGTTCTCTGTAAAGAACTGTAGGACACTTGTTGGAATTTCATTGTACTTCATTGTATAAGGTCAGAAGTGTTTCTCTGTTGGAACAGTTGCTTGGATGTCCCAGCTAGAAAACCTCTGTGTTTAGTGGCCCTTCTACAAAGAATTATTTCTGCACCAGCTCTGGGTCCCTGGGGAGAATCCCACTGTCAGGCACCACCAACATCAGGCCCGGTGAAGTGTGACATTGTTAGAACAAGGGAATACACTAGTAGAGCACTGGACCCTTTGCTCGTTCCCCTGGAGTCCCCTGCTTTCCACCTGTTTCAATTCAAAGAATGGAGGAATAGTCACACCTGCTGAGAAAGGATGGCAAAAGCTCTTAAAACCAAATAGATGATTGATTGATAATGGATAGATAGACAGACAGATAGCAAAAGTGCTAAAAGTACATTGATCTCCGTTAGATTTGTCTCTAGTTGTGGCCCAAGGACTTGTCCAGTCCTCATTACCCAAGTATACATCTAGTACAATCAAAATATCAACACTGGTTAACTCTGGTGTTGATTTTTTAATGTTTTTTTCATTTATA
>NW_005307051.1:0-790 GCF_000412655.1 Myotis brandtii
CTATATAATAAAAGGCTAATATGCAAATTATCCCTATGGGCGGGAGTTTGACCAACGGGCAGTTAGATGTGCGCTGACCATTAGGGGGCGGTGAGGAACATGGAAGACATCAGCGGAGGCACCGCTGGCCCCAATGGGCCCCAATGAGAGTGGGACCGCAGCGGGATGGTGTAGCAGGTGAGCGGGCAGCTCCAGGCCAAGGCAGGTGCGAAGGGAGGCCCCGGCCAGTGGCGATGGCAGGCAGCCTGGGGAAGGGAGGCCCTGGTCGGCCGCCAGTAGCCACTAGGGACCCTACCTATGCATGAATTTCATTCACTGGTCCTCTAGTTATTAATAATGCTGCAATTGGCATGGGAATACAGATATTTCTTTGTTATCCTGTTTTTATTACTTTTAAATGTATACCCAGAAGTAGAATTGCTGGATCATATAGTGCTATTTTTAATTTTTAAGGAGGTTCCATGCTGTGCTACATAGTGGCTTCACCAATTTATAATCCTACTAACACTGAAAAAGAATTGCCTCTTTTCCATACTCTCCAATACCTGTTCTCTCTTGTCTTTTTGATGATAGCCATTCTAACAGGAAATAGATGATATTTCATTGTGGTTTTCATTTGCATTTCCTAATGATTACTCATGTTGAGCATCTATTCATGTACCTGTTGGCCATTTATATAGGTCTTCTTTGTAAAAATATCAGTTCCTCTGTCAATTTTTAATTTGGATTATTTTTGCTATTGAGTTTTATGAGTTCTTTATTATACTAGTACATTGTGAATATTAGAGAT
>NW_005307052.1:0-790 GCF_000412655.1 Myotis brandtii
TAGGGCCTGGCCAGACCTTGTTGATCTGAGGTGAGATGGAGTTAGCAGTGATAGGCCACTAGGTCCCAGTTCAGCTGAAGCTTCTAGTCTAGCTCTCCCAAAAGCCAAATCGTGTAAGCAAACACCACAAAGGGATGCAATACCCAGCTTGCAGGAGCATATTCTGCACCCAGAGGGACCCAATGAACAGTGACCATGTCCAAGGATCTCTTACCTGCCTCCATGAAGTCACGGCCACCCCATTTTGCACTGAGGTGAAGAGGAGAAAATTGTAGAGATGATCTATCCCATCTCTTTAGACTAACCTAGATAGGGAGTAGAGCTTTGAAAAGACTGAATATTTTCATTGAAAGGAGATTGTTTACTCCAGCAGGTACTAGAATATTAATAACTGAAAAATCTCAACGTTTTCTTTTGAGGAAGATCGTAGTAGTTTTATAAAGTAACCTCATTTTTAAGACATATGAGGGTAAGTATTAATTCTGACCCTTTTTTTTTCTGAATTACCCCCAGGAAGCAGTTTAATTTTTTTGTGGGTGTGATAGGGAAGACTTTAGGGAGAGTGATGACAGAAAAAAGTAAAATCAGGAAGTCAAGTCAATATGTGTGATTGAGCCAGTCTCCGCTCTGGGCAGGTGGGGTGTAAGTCTGCTGTGACCTTCTGAGGAGCTGTGTCCAGTGCATCTCAGCTCTGACCACAGAAGAAAGGGAAGCTGTGAGCATCTATCCACCCATCAACTTTCACCCCACCTTGATCAAGGGTCAAGGTCCTCAGATTCTCAGATTTGCA
>NW_005307053.1:0-790 GCF_000412655.1 Myotis brandtii
TTACACCAGCAGCCTGAACTTCTTCCTCATCCCCTCCCACTTCCCCGCCTTGGTGACCCTGTAATGGATGTGCTTTAGAATAGACACAACGCCTCAGGTGATTGTCATTTTGATTAAGCTGTAAACCTACAGGCTTGTGAGAAGGAAATAGTCAGGCTTTCAAATCCTGGGCAGAGAACAAACCACAGGGCAGGCCGATTGAGTTTAAATAATTTAGAGATACCCAGTGAGAAGATTACCCCCCTAAATATTTAAGACCCTGAAGGAACAAGCCATTCCCCTTTGTTCAATGTTTTCTCTCTGGGAGAATTGCCATCAGAGTCATTGCTGACTCATCTGTGGTTCAGTTTTAAACCCTTGACTCTCAAGAACTTATACTCTTGGCTCAATCACAGGGTTGGAAAGCAAGATAGCCAGAATTTTTCCTGCCACTTGTCACAGCAGAGACAGCCCTCCTGTCTGGAGATAATGGCATCCTGTGAAATGTCATATTCTGGTGTGCAAAGTGGATAGGTGTCTAGCAGACACTCTGAAGGCCAGAAAAACATCAAATGTAGTGCAATTATTAATTGGTCAAATAAAACACATTCAAAAATATATGCCAGTCTGACATAATCCATTTTTTTATTGAGTCCTGACTGACTGTCATTACAAATTTTGTAATTTTGTTTGCTATTCATTTCTCTTTGCAGCCATGGAGAAAATAAATAGTGTATTTATTTGTTCATGTAGGGGTGGGCAAAAGAGGTTGACAATTGTAATACAACTAATAATACAATAATTAATAAAT
>NW_005307054.1:0-790 GCF_000412655.1 Myotis brandtii
AGGAGGGCGGGGTGGTTTCAGAGGTTTCCACCTGCCCTCACGCTGGTGTCTTCCCCCACATCCTCTGGCTCCCTGCGGAGGCTCCCCTCCCTGCCAGCTGTCAATCCAGTTGTGCACTTGGGGACTTGAGAAATGAGCCCCCGGTGGGCCTGGGGGCCCGGGGACCCACTGTAGCTGGCATTTAGCCAGGGATTTGGCTCCTGGCCCCCATGAAGAGGAAGGGACCCCGGACCCCACCCTAAGCCACAGTGCTCGAAGCCAGGGAGGGTGGCAGAGCTGGGGACAGGATGCTGGGGTGGGGGGACAATACATTCGGAAGAAGTAAACCCAGGGAGCCCAACGTCACTGGGATCAGGGAGGAGGGCGAGCCGTGCGCCGCGGGAATGGTGCTGAGAGGCGGCCAAGGGTGAGAAACAGCGCGCCCACTGGCTTGTCAACACCGACGACACGGGTAACTCTGACCAAAGCCATTGCGGTGACGCATGGAGACAGAGGCCAGATGGGAGGGTGTGCATGGATGAGCTGGAGCTCGGGCAGTGGACACAGCACAGTAACAAAACCTCTTTGAGTTTTGCTGTCAGAGGAACACAGAGGTAGGCGGAGCCAGTGGCTGGAGGATTTCACTTTAAAAAAAATATATGTGTGCTTTTCAACTCGATGGCTTCTGGACCATGTTTCTTGCTGAGGGAATGATGCTGAAGAAAGGCTAAGAGCCCTGGCCGGCTTGGCTTAGTGGACAGAGCATCAGCCCAAGGACTGCAGGGTCCCAGGTTCGATTCCAGTCAAGGGC
>NW_005307055.1:0-790 GCF_000412655.1 Myotis brandtii
CTTTGGTTCCTGAAGGGACTTCTAACTGTAGAGCGTGTCTTTCCAGCAAAACTAATAAGCTGCACGGCATAGCACGGATCAGCACTCCCCCTGCCCACCCTGCCTTCTTTCAACAAATATTTATTAAGCACATATTATGTTCCAAGCCTGTGCAGGACACTGGAGAAAAAACATGGACAAGGACTCTGCCCTAATGGAGCAAAGTCAAGGGGGAGAAACAGTCCAGTAATAGCTCCAGTGAAATACAGAGGGGTTAGGGGAACTTGGCTGGGGCGCTGGGCCGGACCTGGGGCCGATGGACAGGAAATTATGTCTGAGAAAATCTGAGGTGAAGTCTGAAGAAGTAGGAATATCCTGGGGGCTGGTAGGGCAGGTGGCAATGTTGGCTAAGGGAGGTCCAGGCCAAGGGAAAAGCAAGTCCAAAAGCCTGGAGGTGAGAGTGAACCTGGCACATTTGCAAACCGGAAGTTCAGTTCTGTTAGAGGCCAGGTGGATTCAATGCCAGGGAACTCTTGGGCCTTCTTACTCAATACTAAGACCAGGAGAGCTTGGAGGCAGGGTGGGCCACTGGTCGTGCCTCAGGAAATGGCTGGGATATAAGCTCCACGGCAGGAAGGCTGCGGACTTTGTTCACCATCTGAGAATGGGGACAGGAACAGACTCTTAATAACCATTTGTTGAGTGAATGAATGAAGTGCCCTGAAGAGGACCCCAGCCATCTCTTCTGGTGTCACCAAGCCCCACCGAATCATAAGGCCAGGAGGCACATGAGAGCCTGCTGTTCCCCCCC
>NW_005307056.1:0-790 GCF_000412655.1 Myotis brandtii
GGGAAAGTCAACTCTGTTAATTTGAACATCAGAGTGGTTTGGCTTGTGTTCTGTAGCTACTTTATAATGAGTCTTTATTTAGGCACACATCCATGGAGTGATTAATCAAGGAGGGACAAAAGGTAGCTATCCATCTTAGAGACCCGGAAAATTCTGTTTTACACCTGGAGGGAAAGTTCATGGTGCTTCTTCAAAAATCAAATGTTTTTGCTTCTGAAAGAGGAAGGTAGGCCTAGTCCCACTGAATTACAGCCGGGCCGGGTTAGTGATTCTCCATGACTCGGGAGGGGAGCAGTGACGCTATTCCTGCTGCCTCTGAAAATTTGTATCTGCTCCACCTACATCCCACCAGATCTTTCTAGCTGGGGACAGGAGGGCACTGTCCTGAAGTCTATGTCTTCCCTGTACCTGGTTTGTGCCTGGGAAAGGCTATTGTGTATAAGGACCTCTTGAAGACTTGTCCCCTGCCTAAAACCTCCTACTTACTTTAAAAGCCTTTTATCCCAAATGTCTACAACATCGGTCGTAATGATACCTTTCCATGTTCATTTGTTTAGATATGCCGCACCTCTGCCTACTGTTGGCAGCCCTCCTGGACGAGGCTGCTTCTGTTAATCGCATGGATGTTGAGTGTATTATGTTCACAAGTGGATGGAGAGAAGATATTTTTATTGAACTACAAATCCTCACCGCACGAGCTACTCATGCTTAGCAAAAATGTATTAAACGGCTGTGATCTGGAGTTTCATTAATCTCGGGGATTATGCTGTTCGCACATTGGTTAAATACT
>NW_005307057.1:0-790 GCF_000412655.1 Myotis brandtii
TAAAAATTGGTTTAAAAAAAGAAGGAGATCTGGACTAGGGATCCTGAATAAGACTGGCTGGGCCACAACTCCAGGCAACCCCTTCTGCTCTCGGCCTCAGTTTCCCCATTGGGGACCTCTATCCCTGTTTTCTATGGCTCTAATGGGAGTGGGGAGGGAAGGAGCCAGGGACACCCCAGACCAGCTATGTGGACTCCCCGGGTTGCCCCTGCCTCTCCCCCGAAGGGCCCAGTTTCCCCTTGCCCGGTAAAGGGAGTAAGAGCGAGGGCTGGATATCTGGGTCCCGCTGTGACCCGGCCCTCCTGTACGTCCGCCTCCCCCAACAGTGTGCAGGTGGAGCTGTGCTTTGCTTACAACCAGAGTGCCGGGAACCCCAACTACAGGAGAAACATCAGTGAGTGCTGGGGTGCAAGGTGAGGGGGGGCAGGCTCACCGGGTCACTTGCTGACCACCTGGTCCTCCACCTGCAGCCCTGGCCTACACGTTGGAGGCAGACCGGGACCGCCGCCCACCCCGGCTTCGCTTTGCGCAGAGCCAGTCAGCTGTCCTCCATGGCTTCTTCTCCATGCCCGAGAGGCGCTGCCAGAACCTAGAGCTGCTCCTCATGGTGAGGGAGGCGCCAGGGGAGGGCCACGTCCCTCAAAGAGGTAGCCAGCACCCCCCCCAGGCCAAGGGCGAGGGACTGGGGTCTCCCCAGAGACAGAGGTGGGGGAGGTTGCCTGGAAACCCATGGGTCTTCGGGGGTACAGTACACAGCCCCCAGCATGTGGTAGAGGAGAGATGGAGACCT
>NW_005307058.1:0-790 GCF_000412655.1 Myotis brandtii
TAAATTGCATGTTTCCTTTGAAATCTTAGACCCCTGCCCCATTTTTCCTTTGTCCATAATGACATATAAACCTCAACTGCCCAAAGCATTTTGGGAATCTTATATCTTATGACACCCCTTGGCATGTACATCCATCATAAACTTTGGACATTTTCTCCTGTTTATTTGTCTCTGTTAATCTGATTATTAGCCTAGGTAGAAGAACGTAGAAAATGTGAAAAAATTATTTTTTTAGCCCCACAGTTCTCATGATTGCTCTGCACCCTGAACCCTAGCAGTGCGTGTGAAGAGCCTACCAAGCCTTTCTTGTAATTAGAGGCCACAGAAGAGCACACCTAACTGACCCTGAAGTCAATGGGGAATATTCAACCTTGGACTCATTAGCATAATGCCATAACCAATAGAGCTAATTTTCTAACTAATGCATCACAGCAGGTACTTAATAAGTTTTTGTTTACCATCTAAGCTCTTTTGCTCAATCCTGTATGCCCACATTCTCTCCTGCTCCTGAGTCCCCAGTAACCTCAAACCACAGATCTTACAAACACATTTTCATTTTCTCCAAGAGCTTCACAAAGACCCCTAAATACCTATTTATTTTGGAGGTCATATAATAGATTTTCTTTTACTCAACACTTACTGAGACATTATTTCTATAGTTCTGACTTTTTTCATATCCTTCTATCTCATGTTTCTTGAATTTCTGAATTTAGAGTGATCTGAATATTATAAACTCAGACACTATTTTAATTAATGAGCATATGCAATAAAATGTACTTTGTATACTTTG
>NW_005307059.1:0-790 GCF_000412655.1 Myotis brandtii
TAATTTTATTAAACAATGTCATCCCAATAAATTCAATAAATAAAAAATAAACCTGTGATTCCCCAGACTTTGACCACAGGAGAATAGTATGTGACTGTTATGCTAATGAGCTCATTAATACCACAAATACAATTAACAAATGAAGTTGATTATCACTAGCAAACATTCACTACAAAGAGATAAGTTGCTGTACTCCAACCACACAAGTAACTATTTTGCTGGGTTTGTCCAGAAGCAGTCTTTTCATCTCTGCTCATTTATTAGCATCAAATGGATAAATGCCTGGGAATGTGGGCTCAGCTCATTACTTATATATATTACCTTGATTATAATTTGACCTCATGCACATTTCAGTTAGAAGAATCCTACAAAATATCACTTCTATTTATAACACAGCCACATCTGCCAAGTCTACAGAGAAACAACATCCTAATTGGAAAGAATAAAAGGTTACCTTTGTGCATAAACTGCACATTCATTTAGTCATCGACTTTATTTCTTTCTAATTATCAATGGCTGTGCATCTCCTGGTAGCTTGGGTAGAGTTCTTTATTCTCCTAATAACTCCTGAGAAATGAAAACCCTAATGATCAGATCAGTAGATTGGGAAGCTGTGGTTTTAATGTGTGGTTTATTGGGGCCATCAAAAATTAAGAAATGTTCAAACTTTGACTTCTATAGGACTGGTGCTGCAGCCAAAGGACTATTTCACGAGGCTCCTTCACTATCTGTGTCAGAAAAAGTGCATCATCTTTGTAGTTTACACAAAAGTATGCTCTTGCTATACACC
>NW_005307060.1:0-790 GCF_000412655.1 Myotis brandtii
AGAATCAGATGCAAATTCCAACCCTTTATCAGAAATGCTGGATACTAGATATCAATAGAATAATGCCTGATGAACACTATTTTGTACCAACAATTGTTACCTAGTCAGAAAATCAATTCTGTAAACTAAGGCAAATGTGCAAATACTAAGCAAGTTTTCCCATCATGCATTCATATTTTTTAAATTCTATAAAAGGTGCTTTAACAAAATGATTTTTTAAATAAAGGAATGATATGAGAATTTTAAAAAGTGGTGGCATAACATGATCTACAAGAAGAAAAGATCCCTCCAAATAGACATTTTCCTTTTAAGCATTAGGCAATTAAAGTCACAGACTTATATTTCTTACTATATAGATCCAACTGTAATCCTTAATTTTCCATAAATAATATCAGTTAAGTTTTTATCTCTGTTGTAGTGCTTATAATACCTATGAAAAAGCTGTTTTATGAAGATTTGAAATTCAGACAAATTCAACTTGGATTATTCTTTTACCATATCATTTTTCATTACAGAATAAAGTGTTGTGAACATGTTTACTAACTTGTCAATATGTAGATGAACAATGCTTTCTACCATTATTAGCAAGTATGCCTTGGTTCCTCCTTTTGAATGAGGCATGATAAATGCCTCTTTTGCCTCTCGATCCTCCTCTGGACACTGGATACAAGACACATTCCTCCTAAATTTTTTTATGAATTCAAACAAATGGATTATGTGTAAATCAAGATAATCTATATAACACCATTTTGCATGTTCTCTGGTACAGAATTAGCATCCAGTATAATAT
>NW_005307061.1:0-790 GCF_000412655.1 Myotis brandtii
TATCCTCAGGTGAGGATTAACAACAACAAAAAAGGCATTAAAATGAGTGTATGCCCATAATGGAATATTATACAGCCATTAAAATGATAGTTATGAAGACTTCATCACAGTGAAATAAAATTTAAAACTCAGGTCCGTATTCACACTAACTACATTTCGAGCACCAGCAGCCACATGGCCGGCAGTTGCTGTGCGGGGCACTGTGGGTGCAGAACATTTCCATCGGCACAGAAATCCCACTGGGCGGCACTGTCATGACTTTAGAAAATGAAGCTTACAGGTTTGTAAATTCAGATAGTTTTGTCATTTTTATAACTTAATTCAAAAAAACCAACATAACAAACACAAAAATCCCTCTAAATCCTTTCCCCCAACCCGACCGCCACTGCTCTGTGTTCTAACCCGTGTCTTTTTGCACAGGGACAACCAGTGTCCACTGCCCTCCTGCAGAAGGCATCCCTGGTCGGCAGTGGCCACAGAGTGCTAAAGAGGACAGCCTGGTCCCTGCACAGGGTGCGGAGGGGGGAACATCGGGTGGTGCTGTGCAATAGGCAAATGAGAATGGATTCCTGCGGCCGGGACTGGGGGAAGGGGGGCTGATCAGGAAGCAGAGAGAGGACGGCCTCTCTGTGGAAGTGACAGCTTCCATCTGAGCTGAGAACTTAACAACAGAAAAAACACAGCCCCGTGAAAAGCCTTAGGGTTGTTTCAGAGAGAAAAGCTCTGTGTGAGGGACAGGAAAAAGGCCACTGCGTGGAGAGTGAGCACGGAGGAGAGCGGTAAGACAGGA
>NW_005307062.1:0-790 GCF_000412655.1 Myotis brandtii
TTTTTTTCCAAATAAATCTGGATATGTCATTAAATCTTCTCAATTAAAAATGTTGGTCTTTATTCTCTGTCTTTTTAATACCTGTGTCATATCTCGTGCTTATCTAATGGTTTGCCTTTTTCAAAGCATTTTATATGCATTATTGAAATTAATCCTTTTGATATAATTAAGGAAAGATATTCTATTCATATTCTAGATTGTAGAAGCTGAGGCTCAGAAAATTGAAGTACTTATGACCACATGCAATGGTGAAGATGAGAGCACAACCCTTAGATTGTGCTTTTTGCCTTTGAGTTCTTACAATCCGATTGAGGATTCAGAATAATAAATTTAAAAAAGTAAATTAACTTTATTTTATTAAGATAATAGTACACATATTTTAGTTCTAAAACAAGTGTAGAAGAGGAGTGTTTTTGTTTTTGCCCAAGCCTTCCAATTCGAAGTGTGTGTGTTTTTTTCCCCTTCTCAAAATAATCACTCATATTTAAGCAGCCAGTGAATGATGACCTTAGAGGAGTGACCAGTCTCATCTCAAGGAGCATCTGGCTTCCAAGAGGTAATCTCAGCGAAGGCTGAGGCCTAAAACAGAGACAAGATTTTGAAAAGAAACAGATATCAAAGTATGACCCAGACACCCTGTCTCCCTCGTCTTCGTCTGACACAGAGGAGTTCTTAGTGATCAGAGAGAGAAGCGAGTGTGATGATGAGCAGAATGTGCTTCCGGAACCTGCCTCACTGTAATCAGTGCACCTGGAGGCCTGAACTTTGCCAGGAATGAGCCTACAGTTTG
>NW_005307063.1:0-790 GCF_000412655.1 Myotis brandtii
CCACAAGTCCTGTCAGTAACAGAGGTGAAGGACAGGAACTGCAGGAGGTTGAAGCTCTTCAGAGAATGTTCTTAACTTCAAGTCTACACAAGAAGCACCGAGTCCTGGCACTAAAACCAGCAAATGGTTAGGAAGCCATAGGATATGCTTTCTCAGCACTATTTTGCTTTCATTTATGTTTTTTGGGAAGATGAAGTCAGAATTATTTTTAAACAATAAGGATGATAAAACCCAACCCATTAAAAGGTCTAAATTAAATATTCATAAACACAACCCCACATCCTTAGTGGGCAATCTTCCACAAGGAGGTGGGATGTCTCCCTCTTATTCAGGGAGGAAAACAATTTCAGCTGCAGCCGGCCTCACGGATGACCGTCCTGATCCCACCTCCACATCCTGCGTGTCAAGTCAACCATGTTTTGAGCCTCAGCCGTGCCTACCATGTTCATATTCTTCACTTTTTGGATTTTCTTTTTAAACCATTGCCACAAATGCAGACTTAAGGTGGCTGAACTGGTCATTTCCCCTTAAGGGGCAAATTGTCACCATTTTATATCTGGGAGGAGGGCAGGTAGCAGAAAAGTAGGCCTGGGGCTGTGAACACAAACCTAGAAGAAGCAGGTTAGGAAATAATGACCTTCCTTGTTTTTAGGGTTCTTTCTTACATGTGTGTATAGCTCACATTTACTCAATGTTTAATGTTAGACATGTTTGGGATCAGACACATGGTTGCTAGAGGGGTATGGGGATGAAGGATGGGTGAAAAGGGTGAAGGGATTAAGAAGTACAA
>NW_005307064.1:0-791 GCF_000412655.1 Myotis brandtii
ACCCTTCAGTCCGCCAACCAATGCTCTATCCACTGAGCCAAACCCGTCAGGGCAACAATGAGGATGTTGCGGTTGTCTGGCCAGGAGGCAATAAGGTCTCGGGCCAAGGTGGTAGCAGTGAGGTACCGAAACGGGGCCTTCTCCAGAGGACCTGTGCAGGAGGAATGGGTGATGAGTTGGACAGCCCTTGCGGAGAGGTCAAGGAAGGAGATGCACAAAAATTGCTAGACGAGTATTGAACTGATTCTTACTCTGGCTCCCACCATGTCTGTCCTTCCTTCCCGCACCACCTTTCCTGCACAGTCACCTCAGAGCCACTCAGATGAGCATAACTCACTCCCTCCCCGTCCCCCCACTGAGTGTACACAGCACATAAGGCCAGTGCGGGCCGTATGGCAACCATCCCACCCTGTCTCGGATGGTTTCTAAGTAGGTTTCCTCTCTCTCTAAGCTCCGTGGGGCAGCGAGTGCTCTGCAGCATGTCTGCTATCACTACGGCCCAGTGCCTGGTGCACACTGCACGGTAGGGGCCAGGGAGTGTTTACAGAAAGAGCAGTGAGAGTTGAACACCACAGTGGCCCTCAAGTATTTCCAATAGGGGTTAATGCCCAGCTAAGTGAATCAGGTGTCTCCTCTGTATAAACTCTCTATAGTGACTGCAAGTGATCATTCTCTGCCCAGAGTTGCTTCCTGATAAAGGTCAAACAAACTTACACAAAAGAAAACAAAACAAAATCTCCATTGGATTTGACATTTCACAAGAGAGCTGAGAGGGTCTCAGCAGATGCTAA
>NW_005307065.1:0-791 GCF_000412655.1 Myotis brandtii
TGAATGGAATAAATGGATTATGCTTGTTCTTGGCAGTTCGGTTCATCAGATGCTCATTGAGCACCTACTATGAGCCAGGCCCCAGGAGTGCAGGGCTGTGTGACAGCCTGATAGGCAGTCAGTCAAGGAGAAAACTGAAGGGAGTGAGGGTCAGCCCTGGATGTTCGGAGCCCAGGAGAGAAAGGACACCACAGATTCCATTTGCACCTTGCACTTTCTTCCTTTCACCGTTGGTTGCTGTCTTCCTTAAGAATTATTTGAACACATCCCTTTGGTGAATGTGATAAATTATAGTCAGAGCTATTTCTTTATTTCTGTTATTTGCCCCCTTCCCCCTTGGGTACTCTTTTGACGCACGGAGTTTCTACTGAGAATTATTAAAAGGATCAATGACTACATCTCTACCGGACCTCCCACTCCCATCCTGTGCTCCACTCAGGGAAAGCTCAGGTGGCTCCCGGGAGATCTGAAGTGCAGCTCAGAAACGCAGGATTGGTTCAATGGGCTCCCGGAGCCAGCTTGGAAGGTAAGCACTGCAGCTCCCTGGTTTTATGTGTAAATGTATTTCAAATTTCAAAGTACCACGTGACCTTTCAGCATATAACCTGTTAGCCAGTTTTACATTTCTTGCTCATGCACCAAGGTCCAGAACCCAAACATCCCCAACACAATTCAGGACGAGTCAGGTAAATTACAGGGGCCACGTGGCTTAGCCCTTTTACACAAGGCCTTCTGAATTTCAGGAGGGCTGTTCAGATGCAGGCCGGTCTCCTCTGTCTACACTAGACCTG
>NW_005307066.1:0-791 GCF_000412655.1 Myotis brandtii
TATGCCACTTTGGCATGTGGATTATTTTGAACTGAAGGCAATCAAGACCCAGCAGACTCAAGAAAGACTCTTCTATCTGCCTTAACTACTAGAAGAATTTAGATGGAGGGCCTGGTCCAGAAAGAGAGCTATTACCAGAGATAACTTTGATCTGCATGCCTTACCTGTATGGCAGGGCAAACATGGAATTGCCAAACATCTGCTCTTCTTACTGTCCTGTGCAATACTCTCTCCCCTTTGAGGCTCTGGGCCCTTATCCCACTCCTTAACGCAGGATGGCATTGCAACCTCAATGACCAGCCTTGCCCTTGGCTCTCATGCTTTCAAGGGGCCCCCTTATGTAAGTAAGTAAATTGCCTTTTCTCCTCCTAATCTGTCCCATGTCATTTTAATTATTAGACCAGCTAAAAGAAGGGTGGAGGAAAAAATTTTCCTTCCCAGCAGTACTCAATAAATGTTTGTCAAATTCACTAATCCATTTATTCAACCAGCATTTATTAATGACCATATAGGCACTGTGCTCGATGCTGCAGAAGCAAACATGAGGAAGTCCTTGTTCTTGTCTTCAAAGAGCTGAAGGTATACTAGAAGAAACAAATATTGTGTAGTGATAAATATATGTTCAAATATAAGCATATTTGTGACTCTGGAATCTGTCCCACTCAAAATGCTTAAACTGACTATAAAGTTGAAAGCACTATTTTTTTCTGATGGTTGAATATTTGACTGCTATTAAAGATGCATGGAGTCCAGGTGGCTTGGCTCAGTGGTTGAGTGTCGACCTATGAACC
>NW_005307067.1:0-791 GCF_000412655.1 Myotis brandtii
TTTTTTTTTCCTGACATGATTTAATAATACCACTTACATAGTGTTTAACCTGAAATAAATGTGGGGTGAGAATTAGGCAAATCCAGATTGTGAGACATTCTATTAAAAAAACAATAACAAAAACTGCCCCAAGATATTTAAAATTGTCAAGGCTGTTAGAAAAATCAAAGAAAAACAAAATGATGGAGGAGGGATGTTTTAGCTTAAGGCAAACAAAACATATGTGTGATTCTTCATGGGGGGGGGCGGGAGGAGGGGGAGAGTCAACAACAAGAACATTTGAGGGCAATTAAAGAAATTTGGATATACATTGAATATTAAATGATAATATTAAATCCCTGTTAAATTTGTCTAGGATAGTCTTAGTTTTGATTCTCCCATAATGAGAACCTGAGACAACAAGTTGTGTGTGGAGAGTTTATTTAAAGTAATCCTAGGAGGAGCAGTGAGTGGGGAGAGTAGAGATGGGAGTAGAGCCCTCATGTAAATGGTGCAGCTTCCATGGAGCTGTTTACTGTAGCCTTCTGGGTAACTATTCCTCTAGGGATTCCCTGAGGTGCTGTGTAGAATGCACTCCAGAAATATAACTAAAAGGCAGGGACTAGGGGTTTTATCCACTGGTTCAAGACCCCCATAGGTTGAGAGCAGCTTCCTGTGGGGATTTTGTCACCTACATTCCCAAGAACATTTGCTAAGGCAAGTCCTGGAGGGGGGAAGTGTTAAGATACATGGTAAGATGATGAGGTTTCAGTGTAAACAACAGTGACTAAATAAAAACAGGATTGACAGGT
>NW_005307068.1:0-791 GCF_000412655.1 Myotis brandtii
ATGAACCACGAGTGTGTGTATAAGCAATAGCTATAAAGAAAGCCTTTTGGGAGTTTCCCACCACACGAGTTAGACATGAAAGCTGAGGGCAATCACACATTCTGATCTTGAACTCCTGATGCAGGTGCACGTGGCAGCCCGAGGTGTCCCGCAGTCTCTGAGAAGACTGAAAGGGTTGATGACTCCAGCCTGTGAATGCCACCCACATCCAAGAGGGAAGCTAAGGACAAAGGCTCAACAGGTCTGAATGTCTATGCCAGCATGCTGGAGGGTTAAACAGTGCAATCACTTCACGAGTGAAGTAAATATGCAATGAGAGTTCTTGAACAGTCTGGCCTGTAACTCACTCAGTGAGGGATACAGTAAATCAGGAGTGCAATGAGACCGAGCAGAGCACACAGTAGGTGCTGGCTCACTGTTAGTTTCCTGCATGAATCCCAAATTGTGCTTCTATAAATGTGAGGGGCAGAAAGGAATGAAAACAGGACACAGCAGCTGAGGGTGAAGCAGGTAGGAGCTCCAGAGCACCTTGGTGAGTGAGGGATGGAGCAGCTGGTTCTGTGGGCCTGCCGCCAGGAGAGAGATGGGAGAGAAAGGAGGGCATCTTCCAGCTGTGGCTGTCTACAGAGCCTGAGGATGGCCCGGAACCCTAATTCCTTAGGGAGAATAAAACAAGCAAAGTCAACCCAGAGAAGCTTATCCAAGGGGGTCCTCAGATCATGGAGGGATTGGGGAGAGGGTTCAGAGAAAAAAGGTTCCTTGAAATGAGTGAAGGGGAAGGAAGTGGTTTG
>NW_005307069.1:0-791 GCF_000412655.1 Myotis brandtii
AGGCCAAGTTTTCCCTTACCCAACCCCGGGTATGCCTTTTCACCATCACAACATGGAGTGAGCACTGCGCTGAGCGAGGAGGAGCAGCATTAGCAATACTAGTAGTATAAGGTGGGTAGGATGGGTCATGAAGATGAGAGGACTTGGCTTGTCTTTGTTGTGCAAGTTCTGTTCCATTTTTATCTAACTTGTAAAAACAGGAACTTGTTTAAAAAATGAGAAAAAAGAAAGATAAAAGGGTCTTAACTCTGATATTCCACCTAGTTAGAGACTTGCGGAATAGAGAGTCTGCATAGACAAGAATCTTGGCTAACCTTATCTCATGTGCACATCTCAGCTAGACAGGAAAAATGGCTTTGCTACAGCAATAGCTAGGCAGGGTTTCCATCAAGGCACTTTCAGACCTTCAGCACAAACTTAATTTAAATCTTTTATGCTCATAAAGTTTCAATATTTATTCTTCCCACTCCACATTTTTATTTTATTTTTGATTGCCTCTGCCCTTGCTCTTTCACACAAGATCTAAACGGAAAGTGTCAGAATATTATATTAAAAGCCATTTAGATTATTTTTTGAATGGAGTACAAATAAGCAGCTAAGCTTTTGAGAGGTTGGCCTAGCTTATTATGTCTTTTAACTAACCTTTAGGACACAGTTTCAAGACTGTGACAAATGAAACTTCAAATGCATCTCAAAACCAAGAGGTGTAAGGCAATTGACAACCTTAGAGATAAACACAAGGAAGTCCCAGTAAATAGTCATCAACAAATCTGATCTTTGGTGGCTGCTCT
>NW_005307070.1:0-791 GCF_000412655.1 Myotis brandtii
GTCAGAAGGCATGGAAGAGCTTACAAACAGAAACAAACAACATATCTTAGGCTTCCAGGGTCCATGCAACCCAACCATCAAACTCATATTCCCAAAGCAAGGCAGCTCATCCTTGCTGAACTTGGCAGAAGAAGAGAGACTATATGAGATCCATGCCATAGAATTAGAGGCTGAAGCCTGGCTGGAATTAAATGAGAAACGGTATTTAGCCCTTCCCCCTTTGTACTGAAACTATATACTTGCACTGAAGATGAGATTATCATGATGTCTAGTCTGTTCCAAATCCCCAAATGGATTTCTTGGACTAACTGGATTTCGGGGACATGGACAGAACTTTCTCATTCAAGGACAGGGTAACCGGATGTGATGTGTAAGCTTTTCTTCTTGCTGTTAAGCACTTGCCTCTTCAATTCATCCAGCATGCACTGTGACAGATTCACCTTCTTTATTCCCTGTATTGTGACACCCAAGAACTGATTTAAACATCAGATCAGAACAGGTGATCCAGATTCCAAAATCCCACTCTGTAGCTCCAATCATTGCATTAGCTTATTTCCTAATCCCCAAACTTCCTTTGTTACTTCAACATTCAGAAGGACTGAAAGTTACTTCATTTCTAACACATTTCTATTCTAAAAAATAATAGAAGAGCTTACTGATACTGTGATCACCTGCTTGTAATAAAGACAATGTGTGTGCAATTCCTGTATAATTTATTATTTTCCAATACTTCACTTAGTTTTTAGTAGCTTCATTGAGGTAAAGTTAACATATCATACAAGTCACCTCTT
>NW_005307071.1:0-791 GCF_000412655.1 Myotis brandtii
CTGAGCTCTGTCCCTAGCCTTTATGTGACTTTGGGCACCTCACTCTTCAACCTCCAGTTTCACATCTCTAAAATAGGGACAATAATATCTCCCTCAGAGGGTTGTGGTAAGGACCAACTAGATCACAAGCAAAAGTGTCCAGTGGTTTACTATTATTACACTTACTGGCTTGGGCAATGCACTTTTCTGAACCTTAGTTTCTTCATCGGTAAAAATGGAATACGTGAGAGTACCTGGCTCACAGCTGATGTTCAATAAAAGTTTGTTTTTTATTTTTAACTTAAAAAAAATTTTTGAAACAGTTTTAGACTTAAAGTTGAAAAAACACTAGCAAGTTTCCCTTATACTTTATAACTAAGCTTCCCTGATGTTAACATCATACGTAATCACAGTACAATGGTCAAAAACCAGGAAATTAACATTGGCACAATGCTATTAACTAAACTGCAGACCTTATTCCTTTGTCCTTTTCTGTTCCAAGTTCCAAATCAGGATCCTGTACTCCATTTAGTTGTTGTATTCCTTAATTTTCTTCAAATTGTGACAGTTCTCAGTCTTTGTCTTTCATGACCTTGACATTCTTGGTGAGTACTGGTCAATTACTTGGAAGAAATATTTCTCAACTTTGGTTCGCTTGATGTTTTCTTATGATTAGATTGAGGCTGTGAACTTTACGCAGAAATGCCACAGCAATGATGTATTTTTTGTTTTGTTTTTTCCTTTATTGCAATAAATACACATAACATGAAAACTTACCATTTAGACCAGTGGTTCTCAACCTTCCTAATGCC
>NW_005307072.1:0-791 GCF_000412655.1 Myotis brandtii
CAGCCTCTCACCCGCGTCTCCCCCGGGCGGTGCTGGCCAATCCAGGAGCCACTCATCACACACCAGCGTGTGAGTGTCAATTAATGGAAATGTGATTAAATCTCACCGTTTTCCAGGCACCTTCACATCAGTCACAACAGAACGTGTCCTGTCTCCTCGCTCGCGGGGAGGGCCGGCCCCCGTCGTGGGCTCCGTGGGGATCGGAAGTGAAGCTCTGAGCCAGGTCTGACTGCGGCTTCGTCTGGGACACGGAATTCTCTCCGTGTTGCCTGTTGGAGCATGTTAAGTGCTCTTGCTTCACGTTCTACTTGAGGGCACCCTGTTTATTTCATTTTTTTAAAAATATACATATATATTGTATTGATTTCAGCCGTGCCCATTTTTTTTCTGGGCATCTAGGTTAACACGCCTTTGAAAGGTCTCTGTTGGTGTCCTGTGAGGGACGTCAGTGATGGGCGGAGAGGGGCCCGGGCTCCTTGGGCGGCGGGCTGACATATGTGGGCCAGAGGAGGCGGGGCCAGAGGATGCGGGTCCCAGGGAGGGCACTGCGCTGGCTCTGGGCTCGCCAGCAGTGACGTCCTGGAAAGGTCGCTGGGTGACAACCGGGGACCTGGCGCGGCGTTGGCTCCTGTGGCAGCAATATTCTTACCCCCATCTTATTCTACGAGTGTCCATCTCTCCACCAGCCATGAGACTCACACCTGTGCGTTGGCTCCTTCCTGAGAGGCAGGGGGGCCCGTGACCCCTTGGGGGGTCTGACCCGCGGGTGTGGCGCCCTGACTTCTGCTGTA
>NW_005307073.1:0-791 GCF_000412655.1 Myotis brandtii
GACCGGCTGGGAATACCGGGTGTTGCGGCCGTTTTGCACCCCGACGACCAGCCGCCGTCCCCTGCTGCACCGTTTTGGCCCCGAAAAAGGTCGCTTTGGACTCGCCCAATGCTCCGCAGCAACTCGCGACCGGTCCGAAAAAGAGCCCACACCTCCACTTCCAGCCCGCCACGCACATGCATATGGATCGACAGAATTGGCACGGAACGGGCATTACTTGGCTTGTGCAAACACCGCGCATCGAACACGTACACACATTCTCACATTACCTGTACTACATAGCCTCCAGGCCTCCCAGTCAGCGATCAACACCAGCCCGATCAGACAGCACACACGTACACATGCAGCCAGCCATCCATATGAGCCAGACGTCGTACGTACGCATGGCGTGAACAGTGAAACTTGCTTGCTCACTCGACAGCGGCTAGCCGATTGATCGAACGAATCCGATTATGTATCTGTCTGTGAGCAGCCGCTCCAGCCGGACTGTCGAGAAATCGGTCGAGCAACGTTTGAATCTGTCCCGCCGTCGATGAGCAGTCTGTTGTCCCATTGTGCACGATCAGGCTGTGTTTCCGCTTGCAGTTGTGACTGCTTGTCAAGTGTATGGGAGTCACGCCTAGTGTCAGGCTGTGCTTGATCCTCTGGTCGGACGATTGTGCATTTCTGCGGTTCGTGAGTGGTGTACGCGTGGCAGCAGTCGGCCGCGACCATACCACGTTGGAAACACCGGTTCTCGTCCGATCACCGCAGTTAAGCAACGTTGGGCCCGGTTAGTACTTGCATGGGTG
>NW_005307074.1:0-791 GCF_000412655.1 Myotis brandtii
AGTAGGCTAAATATGTAATCCAGTAAAGCACCTAAAGCAGGGAGAAGCAGGTAGTGCCAAATTCTCACTTCATTTTGGACCTTTGCCTCCACCTTTTCCCCACCTAGCTAGACCAGGTTTTATGATCCTGAACTTACATAGCAAGTGTTTTAAAAGATGGTGCTTAGTACTCTGAGATTCATATCTATGTCACCCTTTGTTGACAATAGTTTTGATACAGAGATTCACTTTATATTTCACTAAGTTACCTATTTTAAGAATATGTCTGGGGTATGAGTCCCTTATTCCTGAAGGTTCTGCCCTGGTTAAGCCAGCCCTTGTCCCAAGGACTCTCCTCCTTCTCTAATCCTCAGCCTCGTGCCTGAGTCTCTACTGAGATCTGACAGGCCTCCCTGTGGGGTTCACTGAGAGTTGCTGACCTGCTGTTTCCCTTACTGTGCTCTGTCCTTTTCTTGCTGTCACATATTGGATCTCCCTTGGCTCCACCATTCAACTGCTAAGAAGGTTTCATGAGACCTTGTTCTGCATGCCACACCAGAAAACCCCAGGTACCTACAGAAGGGTTTATCACAAAGTCCCTCCACCATCCCAGGAAAGGGGTCTAGATCTCTGTCCAGTTCCTTCCAGTTTAACACCACAAGACTACGTTAGCCCAAAGTGAATTCTGTGCAAATTAGGGGGGGAAAATCTACCTTTCTCAAAGGATTTTCACTATAACCTACAATGACCACCAGGTGTAGAGTAACCCCTGAGATTGTGCAAAGACTAGTCTGCAACTGAAGTCAGAGACC
>NW_005307075.1:0-791 GCF_000412655.1 Myotis brandtii
CACTTTGCATATTAGCCTTTTATATATACAGATCACTTGCTCAAAATGTGCCCATATCCAGACTTTAATTGGCTCCTGAAAACTTCTCTGTGCAATACTGAAGAGCTTATAGGGAAAAACAGATTTGGAAGAGCAAGATTGCTGTGAGTATTAATATGAAAGCCTCATAAAGATATTGCATTTTCATAAAACTAAAATAAAGACATACTTGTTATAAAAAAAACCACTTATACACATTTTAATTAGTTATGACTGGGAATGAACAATCTATTTGTCATCTCTTATTTTCCTTTTTATAAAGAGCAAGATGATTATTAAATTGATTTTACTTTGTTGCAGTTATGATTGTGAAAGTTCAAAAATAATAACAGCCACCTGACACACTGTAAATGTCCCATCAATATTGGTTAAATGAGTGAACTTAATGAATGAGCCTCCATTCAAATGCAAAATGCTTTTCTGAGCTTATAGCTCAGAGACCCTAACTACTCCCCAGAAGCACATATTAAAACAAAGCACCGATCAGCAGGTCCCTTGGTACAGGCTTAGCTCACTCGCTCCTAACAGACACAGGAGTGTAGTTCTAAAGGGCATCTTGACTTTCCCTCAGCTTCCTTTATCTCTCCAGAGGTTTTGTTTCCAAAATCTTTTCTCATACTTTGCCTTTGTTTTGTCTCCCTTGTCTAATCCATTTTACCGGTTTCTTCTTTTCCTAATATTCCAGCAATAGGACTCAAAATTAATCTATGCTGAAATTAAGTTACCAACATTACAGAAAAAGCATGAAGATG
>NW_005307076.1:0-791 GCF_000412655.1 Myotis brandtii
GTGCTAACGGGCCTGCTCCCCAGCAGGTTCCTCATCGACAGTAACCCCCTCTTCCTGCCCCCGTGCTTTGTGCCAGCAGAGAGATGCTGGTCTTCAGGAGAAAGGGGAGGGGCCCACGAAAACAGACCCCGCAGGATGGGGGAAGTCCCCCCCCCGCCCCCCGCATCAGCTCCACTCTCCACACATCAGCTGCCCAGAACAGACACAACGCAAGGCTTCAGAGACAAACCCCAGCTCTTCTATAAAACAAATATGTCACAGTTCGTTTCATCCAAGATATTGAAAAGACCTGCCCGGCCTCCGGGTCCCCGTCCCCCCAGGGAGGCCGCTGGGTGTGAGTAATACAAATGCGCTCCCCGTCCTCGCCCAGCAGCTGCCGTGCCCACAGCAGCCTCCCTGCTCTTCTGTGTGTTTTCTGGAATCATCACTGGATTTGATCAGAAGGGGGCTCCAGTGGGGCTCTACCTGGGGGGTCCTTGTCATGAGAAGTCATAGTAAAATATGACTGTGGAGTAACTCTGGGTGCCCAGGAAATTATATGTGAACTGTGCTGGTCATTCCTTTTCTACTGGGCGCCCGCCATGGGCCAGGCGCTGTTCCAGGGCTGGGGATGCCCCAGGAGCACAGACAAAACCCCGCTGTAGGGTGCAGGTGCTGCAGAGAATGAAAGAGACAGCAAACAGGTAGGGAAGGCACAGGGTGGCATATGCCAATGAGTGCGATGGATACAAATCACAGGGAACACTGGGAGCTGCAGGGTGGGAGAAGTACAATTTTATAAAAATATGTTT
>NW_005307077.1:0-791 GCF_000412655.1 Myotis brandtii
CTCTATCCACTGAGCCAAACTGGCTAGGGCTGTGGTATTACCTTTTATCAAGGTGAAGAAGTTCCCTTTCTGGCTTTCTGACCATTTATTTATCATAAATGAGTGACAAAATTTATCACAATTTCTTTTTCTGCATCTACTGAATCATTTCCCCCCCCCCCCAACCCCCCCGGATCTGTTTCTGTGGTGAATATACAGTGATAGGCTTTCTGATGCTGATTTAGCCTTCTATGTCCTGGATAAATCATTTCCAATTTGCTGTTTGCCCCCTGCCTGGGTGCTCGGATTTTTTTTGGGCAAATTTTCATCCATGTCCGTAAGTGAACTGGCCTGTGATTTTGCCTTCTGGCGCCGTCTTCGTATGCTTTGTATTCAAAGCTGTAAGGCTTCTCTGGCTTCGTGAAAGGACTCGGAGAGATGGCCCTCGCTCTCTCCCCTCTAGAACAGTTTCTATCACGTGAGGATTATCTTTCTTTGAAGGTTTGGCCGGAGGTGGACCATCTGGCCTGGCGATGTCTCTGTGGCTGCGGACAGGCAGCGCGGTGAGAAAACGCTCCAGCTCCAGCTGAGGTACTGTCCGGTGTGTTCAGATTTTCCATCACTTCTTGACTTAGAGCAGGTAACGTTGTTTTTCCAGAAAATTGTTCCTGTTCTCTGGTTTCATGTTTATTGGTATAATGCTTTTATAATTTTTAAAAGTTTAATTCTATCTGCCATTTTTAATTTGTGCCTTTGCTTCTTTTGTCCTTTATCTATTTGCAGAAGGTTTGTATTTTGAGAATTGTTTTTTT
>NW_005307078.1:0-791 GCF_000412655.1 Myotis brandtii
AACAGACTTCCCCTTATCACTTTCTGTGGCATCATGAAGTCTAGATAAAGTACCAGTAACTTGCCTTTCAATCCCAGGAAAAACATCATTTGTCCTTTTCTACACATTCTTGGAAGCTTCCAAGAGCATTACAATTTTACTTTCTTTTCTTGGGTTTCACATCAGGAGAGAGATCAGAGAAATAGTGAGTGTCATTGTGAGGGGCTCTGAGCCATCCCTATTGTGGTCTCTGCCCTGCGTGGTCAACCAGAAACACTTCCATTACATCATTCTGGTTCCGTGTGCGAGAAGTAGCCCCTCGTCCGCAATACAGCATTTACTACCATCAAAAGGAGGGCGATGCCAGACGTTTCACACGTAAAAGCTTACCCCCTTAAAGGCGGTTTTGGATAGCTCTACCTCTGGTTTCTCTAATGAGGTGCTGGTATGAAATCGTAGTGGGAAGAGAACATCTTGTTTACAAAGACTCTCTTCATTATGAAACCAGGTACTGCTACTCTTTCAGGGAAGAAAACATTGCCCTCGTTGCAAATGTAGTAAAATGCGTTCTCTCTTTCTCAGCATCAATTACACATAAAGCTCTGTGGAATTATTTTCTTTGTGTATGTGTTCTCCTGTTATTAGCAATATAGAATGGTTAATAATTCATGTTGAGCCAGCATTATAAATCAGACAGTAAATATTAAGATTACAGTGCAAATGGTGTAGCATGACACGATCTGGCCGAGAGTGTCTAAAGAGGTGCTATGGGCACTTTGGGACAGGCAAGTCTTCCTTGTGAGCAACTTCCC
>NW_005307079.1:0-791 GCF_000412655.1 Myotis brandtii
CCCCCTCCAATGCAGTCTCCTCCCAGAACATAATGAGTCATGTCCTGCACCACGGGGGTTTCAGTATCTGTGAGAGGCCAGCTGACAAGTTCTGTTCTCCTTTTGGGGATCCAAAGCTCATTAGCTTCACAAAACTACACAGCCCGCATCCTCGCCGCTGCAGTCCAGAGGGGCAGGGTGTGCAGAAGGCCTGGGCTGCACCGCCCCCTCCCTGCCACCCCCACCAGGGCCCAGTGGGACTTGCTCTTCTGATTGACATGGGGAAACGGAGGCTGCTCTCCCTGCAGGAGTGCCTCCTCCTTTGGGTCCCAGAAAGCCCCCGA
This sequence comes from Myotis brandtii, assembly GCF_000412655.1. Taxonomy (NCBI): domain Eukaryota; kingdom Metazoa; phylum Chordata; class Mammalia; order Chiroptera; family Vespertilionidae; genus Myotis; species Myotis brandtii. The sequence continues at coordinate 324 of NW_005307079.1, forward strand.
GAAGCCCCTGGCCCCCCTGTCTCTATGGCCTGGGGAGGGGAGAGAGGAAATCGAGGTGGGAAGCATTTGTTTCTCCTCAACAAAGGAGCTCATTTTTCTAGGCAAATGAGTTGGGGAGGGAAGGACGCGGCTGGAGACCAGCAGTGATTAATTAGAAAGGAAATGAGTGGCCGGCAGAGATGGGCAAGGGGTGAGGCAGGGCAAAGGGCGAGGCAGGCCGGTGAGGGGCGAAGCAGGCGAGGATGGGCTCGGGGCAGGACAGGAGCAGAGCCCTGAGCAGGCACTGGTTGTGCCTCCTGTGGACCCCGGGGTGGCTGTAAAGGTTGGGGCACACTGCCTGGCCTGCTGGAGTTTACGGCTCACTAGGGAGGGGAGACCTGAGCTGAGGGCACGGAGGCTGGACGTTGAAAAGAGGGGGCAGGAGCCATGCAGGGAACCAGGGGGGTGTCTGCCTGTCTTTCCTGAGGC
>NW_005307080.1:0-791 GCF_000412655.1 Myotis brandtii
TTCCGATAAAGGAGAACTATAAAGATGGGAAACAGGTCAGTTGTTGCCAGGGACTTGGAGAGGAGGGCGTTTGAATCAGAAGAAGCACAGAGAGGTTTTTTAGGACTGAGACAGTTTTGTATGACACTATAGTGGTGGGGATATGACACTGTGTTTGCAAAAACTCATGGACTCTTATAGCACAAAGAATAAACCTTAATGTGGGCCAATTAAAAATCAATTAGGAGGTCAGTGTTCCAGGATGGGATGCAGACTGACAAAAGAATGCAGCTGTGTACCGGCGCATGCCACTCGCACTGAGCGAGGTGGGAGGACAGGTGCTCCCTGAGGAACTGGGAATGAGTGGCGTCTGTAAGACTGAAGACAAGACACTGCACACATGTGCTTGAACTTTAGCTGATGAAGCTGTTTCTTACAGGTGGAGGGATGAACAAGTCCAACACTGCTGTGCAGGTACACAGGGATTAACAAGGGATTAGCAAAAGATGGTGTTGGTGGGCGCCAGCTCCTCACTGCTGGGCTGGGATTTTACCAATAAGCAAGGGGAAGCCTAGAAGGAATCAGGAGGTGAGTCGCTATGAGACATCAGTATAAACTCGTGTTTCACTGCATATAGACACAGATGATAAATATAGAAATAGTTATGGATATGTGCACGCTCATGTTTCCAAGTTCTGTCTGCTGAAAGAGTCTAGAAGCAATGATACTCCAGTTGCAGTGAGCACATGTATTGCTCAGATCTTGGTTTCTAATGCCATCCTATCTAATAAAGAGGTAATATGCAAATTGAC
>NW_005307081.1:0-791 GCF_000412655.1 Myotis brandtii
TAAAGACCTGCTTCTGGGAGAACCTAAACAGCACTAGTATCATAATCTTAATATATGATGTAATCTTATGAATCTATAATTGCTTATTGTGGGGATTCAATAGTTGCTATGTAAATCAATGGAATAGCAAGAATTTATATCAAGTTGTAGTTATAAAATAACATTAAGAAGAGCAATTAATGGAATGTAATTCTAAATTATCAAGGGATACACACACGTAGTAAAGAAATACACTTCACATAGTAAAAGAAGCCGTAAAAGCGGAGAGTATCACATAAAATATAAGCACAATTAAGACCAAATATACATATTTCATATCAATAAATAAAAATAAAATTACTGATTTAAATACAAAGCATATCATAATGGATTACAAAGAAAAAGAATATGATTAAAATTTGACTCAGAGAGGTTAAAAAACATAAAAATGGGCAATCTTGTACTGAGAGAAAAATGTAGATTAAGGAATGGACTAAAACCTTAGCATGATTAATGAGTGAGCTAAAAACAAATAAAGGAAAATAAGAGTCATTTAAGAATAAAGCTTATGTATTCTACTAGAAGTCAAGAAATTTTAAATATATACTTAGTTAAGAATATATCTCTAACAATAATATAGGGAAATAAATAGAAACACATTATTTATTTAATTCACTTCTCTCAGTGTTTGACATAGAAGTATGTGAGGAAAAACATATACAACTTAGAACATTATTTAATTATTTGCATGGCACTGAATTCTCATTCCTGAAAGAGTAGTAGAATATGTCTTTCTTTCTCATATTTATAGT
>NW_005307082.1:0-791 GCF_000412655.1 Myotis brandtii
AAGGGTCGCGGCATTAGGAAGGTTGAAAACCACTGGTGTACAGGGATGTCCATCCACACCACTTTTCTATGTGGGGGACCCAATGAATTGTATTGGGGAGAAAAGGCATCTTTGGAAAGATTCAGTAGAAAGTGACCTTAACCTAGATCTAGAGAAATATGTGTGAACTTGAGTCTGAATAACATTAAACGAAATCATAGAATTTTAGAGTTGGAAACATTGGTAATGGTTCATGCCAACCTTTCCCAACTTTAACCCCATTTTGTAGGCGAAAAAACTGAGGACAATGAGGTGGTTTTACTCTAGTCAAGCATCTAGTTTCTGGAAGAGCCCAGATTGCAACCTGACCCCGAAGTTTAGCGCTGTTTCCTCTACACAAAATTCCTAAGCTAATTGCGAGGGAGTGTGCCTGGGAAGGAATTCAGTTAATGGGGTTCGAACTGAGAGGACCATTTTGCATTCAGGGAGCTTGGCCAATGCCGAGGAGGCCGAGACCGAGGTAATGACAGTTTGGAAGGGATCTGAAAGGCAAGTTATTGCCGTATCACAAACAATGTGGACAACCTTATGCCGGTGACTGATTGGAAATAGAACTCGTCCCTTTAATTAGCAAATTCTTAACAGGTTAAGGGTGAAAACGAATGCTAATAAACATGTCTGACATCCTAGAACTTGTCAAAATCCCGTCAGGAACGGGGCCAGTAGAGCTCCTGACAGGGAGCAGGATGACTTGAATAGTGTCAGATAACATGTGTATCTATTTCTACCACGTGATTGAGAAACACTCTTAG
>NW_005307083.1:0-791 GCF_000412655.1 Myotis brandtii
TTTTTTTTAATTGTTTTATGATTTATTTTGAAGCACTTGAAACATTTTTTGTTGGGGGGAGGGGGGCATTTGATTTAATTCACCTAACAGAACCTAGGCTGCTTTGTGAGCTAGGATTTCAGGATCTGTAACTCAACAAAGGAGATTTATAGCTTTTATGAATGTTGGAAAGTGGGTTACATTCCATTGAAAATTTGCTAGTGATTTTACCCAATATTTTGTGATTTGTTGACAAAACATGAGAGAAGCTGTTTAATATATTAGAACATAATTCAAATTCCTGAGTATGTTTTAACCAAGTAAATGACAACTTCAAGTGCAAAATTATTAGGACATTTGTGGTCAGTTCAGTGTATATGACACAGTCTTGCCATAAACATAAAAGTGAGAAGTTAGACTTTAAAGGGTATAACTTTTTCAATGTTATTTTCTATCAGTGTATGAATTTTAAGAAACCAGAATCTAATCTGGAGTTTCATTCATACAAAACTATTTGAGTTCAAACCTTCTTCTCTTATTTTATCAAGACAATGTCTATCTCACAGGACTTTGGTCTTAGAGGAGGAAAAAAAGAGAGCAACAATAAACTCCAATGAGAAACACAGGAAATGAGACTTGTGAGAAAGTTCTTCCAGGCTCTGCATGTTAAGTTGAATGTAGCTGTGTCATTAAGGGCCAAGACCGCAGAAAAACAGGAACTGGTTAGTTAAACATTTTTCACTGATGGGGTCTCAAGAATGTCTTTAGCCCTAGACAGTTTGGTTCAGTGGATAGAGCATCAGCCTGAGGAC
>NW_005307084.1:0-791 GCF_000412655.1 Myotis brandtii
GTCTGTGACCACATCTGTGATGACACTGATCCTAAGGGAGGAGTGTCTGGGGCTGCTACAGCTCCCTTCTGCTTCCTTGCCAACCCTGCTGAGTATCTGCAGGGGGTCAGGTGGGGCCTGGGCTGCAGATCCAGGCTCTGAGCCCTGAGTGACCAGGCCTAGGATGCTGTCTCCTTTCTCCTGGTCAGTCCCTGTTCCCCCTTGGACACCTTCCTCCTGTGGGACTCCTTGGTCTGGCTCCTTCTTCTCAGCACCACTGCTTGGCAGATGCCCTTTCTGGCTGAGATCACCTGGAATCCTACCCCCCTCTGTGCTTCCAGCATCTGGCAAATTGGTCCCTTGTTTCAATAGACAGTCCTGGCTGGCACTCTCTGAAACCAAGGGCACCATCCCCCATTCTGAAGAAATGTCATTGGAGACCTCAGGCTGAGAATCCCCCCTGCTGGACACAGGTGTTACAGCGTTTTGGACACTGTGCTCGGAGTGGGTGCCATCTGTTTGCGTCTGGTCTCCTGGCTCCCAGGCCTCCAAGATAGTGAGCTCTGGGGACTCCTGCCATGACTGGCTTCCTGCCTGCTGGGCACTGGGCTCTGGTGGTGTCTCCTGTGTAGAGAGAAAGACTCAGCCTCAGGCCTTCAATAACCAACCACTCTGAAGATTTTTCTAGTTGTTACTGCCCCTGTACAAATTCTCAGATGCTGTGCAGACCACTGAAGGGATCAGTACAGTAATTCCCTCTTATCCATGGGGGATGCGTTCCAAGACCCCCAGTGGATGCCTGAAACTGCAGA
>NW_005307085.1:0-791 GCF_000412655.1 Myotis brandtii
GTCAAATTCATGTACTCTAATCTCTGCAATTGTATCCCTTACTGTTACAGACATCTAAGCTTTACACTAATTACAGGGTCTACTTCCTTGGGGAAAGGGGGCAGGGTTTCTCACTCAATCCTAAGTAAACATTGCTTGATTACTTTAGCCTTCTCTGATCCTTTCATTTTCTGAATTTCCATAGTATTTACTGTCCAAGTCATGCTTGTTTTTATGATAGTCTATTCCATATTGTTTCCTATGTGAAATGCTTAAATCTGAGTTACTCCTTCCTGCTGATTTCTCAGTACAGAGTAGACCTTATATACATTTGTTGAAGGAATGGGACTTTCATGGTCAAGCCAAAATACTCCAACTCTCCTGATTCACCCAGCCTGTCAATTGCTCTTATCTGTCTTTATATAGCATGCTGTGAATCAGTCACTCAATACTTTTTGTTTTAACTGCTCACATTTGCCAGACATGGTTGAAATATTGGGAACAGAGAAGGAAACATAATAGACCTGGCCTTGCAGAACTTAAATTATTTCCCGTCTGGAAACAAAGATAATAAAAAAGCAAGCTCCATAAGCTAATTAATTTTAGACAGCGATGTTGCTATGAAGATAATAAAATAGGTTAGGGGATAGAGCTAGACTGCAAAGGACTGCAGATTACTTTGGTTCAGTGTTATAAAATCCTTTGTCAGAAGCTCATATGTGAGAGGAAACAGGAATGATGATCAAGAGGCAACCATGTGTAAAGCTATGAAAAGATAGCTTTGCAGGCAAAGCAAAGAACAAGTGAGTTTT
>NW_005307086.1:0-791 GCF_000412655.1 Myotis brandtii
GGCTGGCTGCACTCTGGGGAGGGGGTCAAGCTTGGGAGGGAAAGTCTGAGCTGTGACTATGGGATCAGCCCCTTCCAGCTGTGGTCTGTCTCTAGGACCTGAGCTACCCTCTCCTGGTTGCACCTCAGCCTCAGAATGAGGAAGAATGCCATTCATTCATTAGTTCATTTATTCGTTCAGGACCCACTAAGCAAGTGCCTGTGCAGGCCAGCAGACCCAACAAATTCAGCTCTTGCCCTCACATAGCTTGGAGCCGGGTGGGGAGAGAGGAAAACAATGAAGAGAGGAACCTGTCTGCTTCGGATGCCATGCTGATAGGCCGTGGTGCCAGGCAGCGGTAGGCATGCCGTTCTGCCTCGGTGTGGGGCAGCGAGGGGCAGGCTGCAGGGGTTGCTGCTGACCTCCCAGGTGCGTCCTGAAAGGTGAGCAGGTGTTTGTCAGGTGGGCAGAGGCCCACAGGTCAGGCGGGGTCACACCCGGCTTGGTGAATGACGTTTATTATTTTTCTGTGATGCCAAACAAAAGTAAGGTCAGTTTGCAGTCTGTGAAGTTGGCCTTGGACCTTGGTGAAAACAGGGCTGGGAGGGAAGGTCATCGGGAGAGGGGAACCCCGACTCTGCAGCCACGTCGGGGCCTCTGTCCAGACCAGGGCCCAGCTGCAGCAGAGCCGCCTGCCTGCTCAGTGAGGCAGCAGGAGCCTGGGACAGCCTGGCCCAGGGGCTCAGGGTCCTGGGGACCGTGCAGGGCAGCCCCTCACCCTGGCCTGCAGCTGCCCAGCTCAGCTGTTAGAG
>NW_005307087.1:0-791 GCF_000412655.1 Myotis brandtii
GGCAGTCAGACGTTGCTCTCTGTTGAAGTGACATTTGAATACAGACCTGAATGAAGGACTGATCCATGCGGGTTTCTGGGGGAAGGGAATTCCAGGCAGTAAGTGCAAAGGCCCTGAGGTGACTTCCCAAAGGAGAAATGCCTGGCTCCCTTGAGAATCCCACTCAATCCCAAGAGCTAATTAATGGTTATGTCCACTTATTGGAAGTCAGGCCCCAAATATAAAATCCACTCTGCCCACGCGCTCCCAGCAATAGATTCCCTGGAACAGTCTGTTCCATAGAACTTGCTGCAATGATGGACATCTTCCATATCTGCACTGCCAATATGGTGGACACCAGCCATGTGTGGCTACTGAGCACGTGAAATGTGACTAGTGCAACTAAGAAACTGGATTTTGGATTTTATTTATGTTTAATTACTCTAAATTTAAGTAGCCAAATGTGGCTTTTGTCTATTGTATTGGACATACAGCTCTAAAGTCTTGACCAGAGCTGTCCAAAGAAAATATATATAATGCAAGCCACAGTTGTAATTAAAATTTTCCCAATAGCCATATCAAAAAGCAACAAGAACATACGAAATTAAATAATACATATTTAACAAAATATATCCAAAGTATTATCATTTCAACTTGCAATCAATATAAAAAGTTACTAATTAGATATTTTACATTCATACTAAAACTTTGAAACCTGGTGCGTATTTTATACTTATAGCACATCTTAATTCAGACTAGTCCTATTTCAAGACCACAATAGCCCAACATGGCTTATGGCTACCATATCAGAC
>NW_005307088.1:0-791 GCF_000412655.1 Myotis brandtii
TGAAGCCAGATAAGGTCTGGAATAGAACAGAAGTGAATACCTTTAGATAGGTAGATTTTGCAATAAGGATACCTAAAGTATTAACAAGAAACAAAAATTAATAAAGTAGGCCAACAAAATTACATATTTTCTCTAATAAAAATACACCATTAAGAAATAAACATGTAAATTTGAAAAGATATATGAGAAGGAACACAATCTGTTTGTTAAAGTGCTTTGTATTATTGAGATGGCTTTCCTCCAGATTTCAAGTCATTCTGTAGCCATTACCCCGATTTTAATAATTTTGGGTGCATAGCTTTCTGTCTGCTATATTCACTCCATTAGCCAAGCACTGAAAATCAAATGTCACTTAGAAATTTAGCAGATACCTTTCTTTAACATCCAAGCCTGTTTTACAAGGTTGATGGGGGAAAAGCTGTTCACACAATTGGATGGAATGGGATCAGGTAGGTCATTGTGCTTCAATTTTGGCTTTCAACCAGCTTTGTACTGCTCTCTGCATGGTTCTGTGCTCACATGGATGCTTTACAAAGTGTTTCTAGGTGCTTTTGACTTAGATTTGTGGGGTTTTGTTCTTTATATAACAGTTTGGAAATGAACAAACATAATGGGGTCTGTGGCCTTTCAAAACCGAGACATTTTGGACTGTGCCATTAAAGAGAAAGTGAGACCCTGTAGTCAATCATCTCATTACCTAATCAGATTAAAAAATATGTATTTAAAATTTGCTATGATGTGTAGAACTTCTTCAAGTATTAGGGGTACAGAGTGTGTATTGGGAATGTGCA
>NW_005307089.1:0-791 GCF_000412655.1 Myotis brandtii
TAAGATAATAAACAATTCGGGATGTTATGATTCCTAATCTAAAGAATGTCAAAATGTAGTAGGCCTAAGACATTAAAAAGAAAATGATCTTATGTTGCTCAAAGGGAGCAGAGCAGGTAATATTGAAAACCAGAAGACCAAAATGTAATTTTATTCAAACTTAGCCGAAATAACTCAAAAGTCCTCTTCATTTTTTCCCGGCATGTTTCCCACATTCATTCGGTGCATACTAACTGATAACTTATGGTGCCAGAAAGATATAAATGTTAATAGGATCACATAGTCTAACGGAACGGAAGAGACAAAGAATCAGTATCAACATTTATCATTATCTAGTACTTACTATGTCAGGCAGGCCCTATTCTACGTGCCCTATAAACCTGATCTCATTTAATTCTTACTACAGCTGCCTAAACTAGGTGCCATGGTCCCTGTTTTACAAATGGGCAAAGGGAGCCATGGAGCATGTAGGTCCCTTTCACAAGAGCTATAACTGGAATTCAAGCTCAGCCAGGCCTTACTGCTAGGAGCCCTGTGAAAAGTGCAATAATTCTTCTTGAACAGAAGAGTTCATGCTTATCTCATCCTATCAACACAACACCATTGCAATTTCTAGGGGTTCAGCCACCTAGATTGTTGAGTTGAACTCTTACTTCAGAGGATGCAAAATTAAAACAGAATTCAAAAGGCTTTTCTGTCAGGTAGTGGGGGTGGCAAGGCAAGGAAGTCTCATGGTGTTTGTTACACACTTCAGGTTTCATGGAGAGACATGCTTGGGTCATTGAGATGAT
>NW_005307090.1:0-791 GCF_000412655.1 Myotis brandtii
TTTTATATTACAGTTTTCTTATTTATAAAATGAGGATAATGCATGTCTAACAGGGTTTATATAAGGATTAAACATGCAAGTCAGATCATGTATATGAAGTGCTTAGCATGGTGCCTGATCCATTGGGAGACTTCAGTGAATGCTATTAATCATGTCAATCAGACGACCATGTCAGTCATCTCTTAAAGGGAGTTCCCTAGAAGCTACAAGTCATGAAACTACCCTATCGTCAGGTAGGAGGTGAACATACATCACTTACATTATTTTTTTCTGCTCATGACATCTCTTAACTGTTTCATAATATCTAAATAATATCTAAACAAAATAATATAAAAATGTAATGCAGGAAAGCCTCATCTTTCAATACCCAATAATCTTCTCTGACCTCTTTCCTCACCCCAATAAAATGAAGGAGCCCACTATTTACCCTTGCCACCTTCTTTCACCACTCCCACACTTCCTGCTCTATCTTGCTTATATCTTCATTTGCCTGTCAAGATGCTCAGGTTCTAGAAAACAAAGAGAAAGTCATGGTTCTTTTATTACCCATTAAAGACACAATACCAAAATATCATAACTATACAAAATAAATGGTTGGCCAGGGAAGAGTAAATGTTATTAATGCAATGGATTTTCCTAATTCAGATTATATTTATTAAGAAAATTATCAAAAGTATAATACTATCTTCCTTTTGTGATTCAACCAATTAATTATGTAAGTTTGTGGTTAATCAAATACATTTTCTTATATTTGGAAATTCTTTTTGGTATTCCTATAAATATATGGTTTC
>NW_005307091.1:0-791 GCF_000412655.1 Myotis brandtii
CCGTGTCCCCGAGTAAGTGACCCATGTCAGTTACGTAATGCGGGGAGGGAGGCACGGACTCTGACTGTCCTGAGCCACTGAGATTTGGGGTGTTTGTTCCTGCAGCAGAGCGGAGCAGTGCAGTCTACTCTGAGGGGCGGAACCTTCACCTTGGAGCCTGCTCCTGCCTCTGCCTCTCTCCCTCGCATTGGCAGGACCTGCAGTCGGTCCCTACGCTTCCCGAACCCACTGCCTACGACAACCGAAAACGTCAGCTCTCCTCAAATCCATGTTCACAACCGGCAAGCAGCCCTGTTCCTCTCGGTGGCCTGCCCGGCTACCTATTTATGACCTTAGAGGGGAGGGCATTTGGGGAAGTCAGGTTTACCGTTCAGTGGAGAAACCACCACTGAAGTGAATTTGACACAATGAACCACCGATTCAGAAAGCCTTCCCACGCGTCAGATGGCATATGAGTCATGAGTACCTCCGACACAGGAAGTCTTTTGCTGCATAATCTGTAACACGGTCAGTGAACCAGAGTCTACAGTCTATAAATAGCAGCTGCCCGTGGCTCTGAACCCATCATGTGGAAGGGGACAGATGAGCATGAAGGCTGTTGTGGGAGCAGCCTTCAGAGTCGAGGGAGAAGGCTCAGGGGAGAACGGGCGCTTCCCCACCTTGCTTGCGGCAGGACAGACTTCACATTCCTCACAGGCATTGTCCCTGTCAAGGAGACACACTGCCTGTGACAGGAGTTCGGCTAAAAGGAAAACACTAATTCTAAAAACACACCGTGGCTTTTAAAGGCC
>NW_005307092.1:0-791 GCF_000412655.1 Myotis brandtii
TCTCTGAAATCAATAAAAAATATATATTTAAAGAAATAAAATAAAAATAATATCGACATAGGACCTTTGTGGCTGGGTAAGAGATGTTTATGGATTGTTATTACAAGGAAATTCTGTTAGATTTCTCAGTAAGAAAATCCTTTAACCAGCTGTCTAAAGTGCAAATATCCCTTCCATTTTCCAAGTCTCAAAAAAATAAACAACACAAAGATTTCAGGCTTCAAACATTCTAGGCAAATGTCAGCCCCTCCTGGGGTTTTACACTGAATCCCTCCAGGTCCATAGGGAAAAACAGGAAATTAACACCAGACCCATGCAACTTCATGGCTGGGGCTTTTCTGCCCCCTGAATAACCTTGCTAATAAAAATAATTTCTTAAATTGGCAATGCAAAGAACAGCTCAGGATTAACCATCGAAAGTTGTAGACTTTCCATTTCAGGTATCCCCCTTTCTTACAAACAATTCCAATCCCTATAATATTAATGTAAACTGTTAAATTCCATATTCCTAAAAGTATGTGCCTTCCACAATTTGAAGCCATACTCCTTATGAAAAAAGCAGTAACTTAATATAAATTACTATTTCCTACTCTGCAACATTTTCAAACATTCTCAAACTTCTTCAGATATGTTCTGTGTTTTTCCAAAGCAACTTGTATTTAGTAAACCATTTTATGGTTATTTCTTTACCATGCATTTCTCTCATTCATCAAGCACTAAGATCCATGAGGACAGTGTGTCTCATTACCATATCCTTAGCCTCTATCACAATACTAGGCACACAACAGATG
>NW_005307093.1:0-791 GCF_000412655.1 Myotis brandtii
GATGTTTCTTTCTTAGACATACAGATAACTTGGTCCTCATACAAAAGAGGGAAACATCCACTGTATTTGCTTCAGGGGAAAGAAGAAATTAGAGAAAGCTTGGTTGAGATTTTGATTGAGTTGATTAGAGAAAGTTTAGATCAAAATATGGAAGAATTTTATAACAAATACAATTAATTGTGAAATGGACACTGATATGAAGTAGATCTTGTCAAAGATATTGTCAGAGGAGGCATTAGTACTGAATAGAAGGTTGGACCATATGTCTTCTAATGTTGTTTTCACCTTAACAGATGAATAATTTTGTGGGAATTGGTGGTACAAATGGAATATATGATTTTTTGAATTACAGGTGCTTATGAATCAAGAAAATGGAAAAGTATCTTATACAACTTATATGATCTGCTAGTTAATGAGATAAGTCATATAGGGAGCAGAGGGAAATATTCCTCAGGATCTCGTAACATTGCTGTCAAAGAAAACTTGATTGACTTGATGGCAGATGTTTGTCACCAGGTACAGTAGATCTTGTCACATTTTAACATTTCTTGTTAATTTTTTTTACTGGGCTTTTAAAATCTGTGTTCTGATAAAAAGCCTGTAAAATTGCTTTGTACATGTAACTACTCTTTTCAAAGCACCATAAATATTTAGAATTGCCTTCTGACTTAAAAGGTAACTGTTCTGTATATTATAAATTTAGTGAAAAGTGATGATGAACTTTTTCATTCTTAATATATTATCTATAGGAAATAAGATTACCCTAACCCTAATGTTTCTTTGTTGTTGTT
>NW_005307094.1:0-791 GCF_000412655.1 Myotis brandtii
GTCCTTTTGAAAGAATGGAAGTTTTTATATTTTAACCTAAAAACAAATGGAATGGATTAAACTTTGGAAATGCCATTTTATGTGACGGTTACTCATGTGCTCATTTAGTTTGAAGAAGTGCGCAGGTGCTAATTCGTATTTGCTGAAGGAGATCTGAGCATATTCATCTCACTCCTGGAAGGTGGAGAGTGATGAGGCGTTTCTCAGAAATAACAGTCTGAGTTCTTAGGAATTTAAAATAAATATGTCTTTTACAACTGCTCGTCTCATTTTAAAAATTAGTTATAAAATAAGGCATTTTGGGTTTCAGTTGAAGACAGATTCTGGTCATTTGATGAGAGTGGTCAAATCTGGATTATATGAGGTTTGCAATGTCCCTTCCTATAGGCAAGTAGTTCAAAATAAGCAAAAAATAAACAAACAAATGCAAAACCAGACTACTTAAGGAACACCTGGATTCCTCAGCTAGTTTGATATTGGTAATGTCAAATCACACCAGTGAGGATCCAAGCAGGAACGATGCGTACTCAAAAGGACTCACCTGAAGAAAACCTGCAAGGAGACCATTTGCTGAGGTGTGGGCAAGGCCAAGGAAGGAACCAGCAAGCATGAGGAGGCATTGAAGGATTCATAGCAATTGCAAGCCATTGCCACGCCTAGGACTCACCGGCCAAAGAAAATGAACGCCACCCTCGTGAATGAGGGCTGGGGCTTGGAATGGGGGCTCCCTGGCGGGGGCTGAGCGCTGGAGGAATTCAGCCACTGTCAGGAAGATGGGGAACCGGGAGTAC
>NW_005307095.1:0-791 GCF_000412655.1 Myotis brandtii
CTTAGTGTGGTGCGAACATCTCCTCTCCAACAATGAAGTCAATACAGCAAAACAGTCCATCTTTGCTGGTTATAAGAAACCTCCCAGGAGGGGATTTATGACAATTGAGTTTTTTGGGAGACTCTGCTTTTAGGTAGATCAGGGGGTTCAGAAAAAATGCCTACACTCAAATGCCTTCTGTTCAAAATAATTGTAATGCTACAGTGGCATATTCTGGATCCCTTCACAAGCCATGGATCTTCAGCTGCCCCTGAGGAAAAAGGGGTCGTTGGTGAGGACGCGGCTGCCAGAATCTAGAGACCTGTGCTTCGAGGTGTAAGACGGTGCTTCTTCTGTGAAGAGTCAGTTCTCTAGGGCAGCACTGTCCAGTGGAAATAAATGGAGCTACACATGTCATTTCAAATTTTTGAATAGCCATACTGAAAGGTAAAAAGAAACAGGTGGAATCAATATTGAACCAAAGCTTTTTTCATTTCAACATGTAAAAATTATTTGAGATATTTTAGCTTTTTTTGGGAACTTGGTCCAAAATCCAGTTTGTAATTTGCCCTTCTCTCCATTCAGATGAGCCACACGCCAAGTGCTGAGCATGTGGCTGGCTGAGAGCTAGCGTATCAGACAACGTAGGTCACCAGGGTCCAGCATTAGGAATTTTTTACGGACTCTAGGCTGCAAATACCCCTGCTTCTACACCTGAATATCTAGCAGGTCTAGAAAAAGTTACAGCCATATGGGGAGTTCCTGGGAGTAGGCTGTTAGATGGAAAGTGTCAATGTCAAGGCTACAGCCTC
>NW_005307096.1:0-791 GCF_000412655.1 Myotis brandtii
CTCTGAAATCAATAAAAATATATTTCAAAAAAATATAAGAAAAAAGGGCATTTTAGGTGGGTTCCAAGGTGACAAACCTACGATAGATGGAGAAGGAGATAAAACATGCAGCTTGAAGGAATAGCCTTGGGTCATGTGTAGAGTTTGCCTTTTAAGGGAAGATCCAGGGAAGACAGGATGCCCTGAAGGGAAGCTGGGCAGGACAATAATAGAACAAGACCAGTTATAGACGTTGGTCCTTTCAGAAGTGATAATAGACATGGTTTGTTTGCTCACTTTCTGGCTTCATGTCTCTTACCAAGAGGACCTCAGGAGACTGAAGCCAGAGCAGTGATTCCCAAACCTCGCTGTGCAATGGAACTACCTGGAAGTGTTTAGAAAATATTTTTGCCTGGGTCCCATCTGCAGAGATTCTGATGTAATTGGTCTGGGCTGCAGCCTGGGCATCAGGAGTTTTTAAGGCTCTGCAAGGGAACAGCAATGTTTGAGACCAGGGCTCTGGAGGGTTATGTTAGAAAAACTAACGCCTGAGTCGTGAAGGAAAGAGGAAGAAACAGCTGAGAAGGCCCTGGAATCTAGCAAACCCTGTTGGCCGTCCACATTGCAGAGAAGGGAAGAACATAAGAAGCAGGTTAAAATGTTGGAACTCAGAGGAGGGCCTGTTCCCTAACAAACTTTCACATGGTTTGAGCATCCATTGACAATCCTTATTCTATTATTTCATTGGGGGTTGAATAATTGTTATTTGCTACCTCATCTTTCTTTTCTTTTTTTTGAACTATCACTATGAA
>NW_005307097.1:0-791 GCF_000412655.1 Myotis brandtii
GGTGAGAGAGACAGAGAGAAAGAGAGAGAAACATCGATGTTAGAGAGAAATACTGATTGGTTGCCTCTAGTATGCACCCCAACAGGGGATCGAACTTGAAACCTAGGTATGTGCCCTGACTAGGAATCAAACCTGTGACCCTTCAACCCTTCGGTGTATAGTATTATGTTCCAACCAGCTGAACCACACCAGCCAGGACAGCTTTTATTTCCCCTGACACATATGTAGCTTGACTTTTTTTGTAGATTCTGGTTTAATTTTCTGTTCTATCCAAGCTTAATGTTATTCAGAAATGTGATCAATATGCATTAAGGATTCTCATTTACGTCACTGTGTAAAGTATTGTCATAAAATAATAGGGCCAAAGAAAACGCTTCTCAAGATCAAAGTGATCCATTAATTGGAAACCTCCAGGTATAGTTGTTCATCAAAATACAAATGTACTGAATTGTATAATCATTCAACTCATATTTCTCCATCTTATTCATAAGGATATCGTAAGAACCATTTATGTAACTTACTGAAATCTGGATATCTTCTCTACTGCATTTTTCTGATTTTCTAGTCTGGTAAGCCTGTCAAAAAAGAAAATGAATTAGCCTAACAAGGCTTTTTCTTAGTCAACCAATAGTAATGATCATTGCTTTGTTTTCTAGTTGTTGCAAAACATGTTAACAATCAGTTCTGAATTCTTGCATGATATTGATGCAAAACTCTCTGATTTTCAAATATAACATTTTTCTTTTTCAAAAATCAAAATAGCAATTTTTCCATTTCCAATCTCATTGAGT
>NW_005307098.1:0-791 GCF_000412655.1 Myotis brandtii
TCTCTGTCTCTCCCTCTCCTTTCCACTCTCTCTAAAATTCAGTGGAAAAAATATCCTTGGGTGAGGATTTTTAAAAATAATAATAAAATAAAATATGCTGGTTTTCAAAGGAAAGCAATGGTCATTCGTGTCATTTCTTCCAGAACATAATTGCCGAGCATGAAATTCGTAACATCTCCTGTGCCGCCCAGGACCCGGAAGACCTCTCCACATTTGCTTACATCACAAAAGATTTGAAGTCCAATCACCACTACTGTCACGTGTTTACCGCCTTCGATGTGGTGAGTAGCTGCCCTCTACGGACAGTTTAAATCTTTTCCCAAATGTACCTGGAATGTCTTGAAAGCCCAACTTGCCATTAAGCTACTTGGCATGTTTACCCAAAATTAAGGTATACCTAGTATAAGGTATTGTGCAGACTCAGTTTTCCTGAGTTTTTTCTGTATCACTCCACTTCTACCTGGTATCGAAAACGTCGTTGCTCAACTACTAACTTCACTTTTCAGATTTGACGAATCCCTTTCTTTCTCTGGTATCAAAATATAGGAAATGTCTTCCAGCCTCTGGTTCCTTCACTGTGCCTGTCCGTTTCTCTGGTTGCTGTTTCTAAATAGTAGGACATAATAGTCTGGGTTTGTTTGGATGAAAAATGAATGTCAGTGCCTCATATAATATCTGTGGCTTTCTATTTTGAATAGCAGTCAAATTAGACACCCACAAAAATAATTGGGAACACCAACATTTGGCCCATTGGCTTAGTCCAGTGGTTCTCAACCTTCTGGCCCTTTAAA
>NW_005307099.1:0-791 GCF_000412655.1 Myotis brandtii
TTCTGTTGGTTCTATTTCTCTGGAGACCCCTGACTAACACACCCCTCTGTATATTCAATGCAGAAGGCAGGGAGCATGTCAACCTTGCTCATCACTGTTCCACCAGAGGCTAGCATGGTGACTAGAATATAGTAAACACATTTAAAATAAGAATAAAGACTGGCATGTCATGTAGAAATGTAGTAAAACAGGAAAAAATGGGAGAGAATAAAATGAATGCAGTGAGAGAAAAATGGGTCTGCATCTCAGGGTGACTCAAAATAGTCCTCAGGTGAGATAAAGGGAGGTTCCTGAATGTATCTATGTTCCTAGTGAGACAGGAACTCCGTCAATGCCATTTTACAGGGGCATAGTATGAGTTCTGGTAGCATGTTAGTGAGAAGGATGAACGAAAATCTATCTACCTTTTAAAATACCATAAATGAGAGAAATAGACCCATAAGATGGGTAAGTCACTATGCACACCAATCCCTGATGGAGTGTTCTGTTGTTGCAAATGATCAATCTATCACCTTGGTGGGAACACTAGTTTTGTAGGTCACCTATTCTCAGGAACACTAGTAAAGGACTGTGCCAACAGTGGAAGTATTCCATGAAACTAGTCACTTGAGGAAATTGGTGTAAAATGCACTGATGTGAATGTCTAATTGACCTTCTACTTCATAATGGGAATTACAATGACCATGTAGTTTCTAAAAACACGCTCTCAATTTATAAAATTTTTTCTCCTTTTAATTTTTTTTTATTGTCCCTCAAATATGACGTGGTCAAATACCCTGAACCACTATTTT
>NW_005307100.1:0-791 GCF_000412655.1 Myotis brandtii
TTGGTTGGTAGTCCTTAAGTCCAGATATATAGAAAGTAGAAATTCTTTTTTCCCTCTGTCCATTGAAACAAGATCACAATCGTGAAGAGTTGAGTCTAGGCAAGTTCACACAAGCCTTAACTAAAATACTGTCCACGGAGCACTGGAAACAATAGAAAATTGCCTGGTTATAATAGCACTCATTAAATCAAAATACTCAAATTTCATATAAGACTTGCAGTGTTATATTAGATGTTGCCCCAGTAAAACTTGGATTACTTGGGTGATAATAAAGAAACAACAACAAAAAAGATATTTCTACAAAGACTGGGTACATCTGGGCACTTGCATAGGCCTGGGAGTTTAGAGGCAGGAGGGCATACAAATAGGTTCTAGTGACAGATGTCCCACGTCTGGATCCTGGCTCACCCCTTGAAGTTGGTGGTTAACAGAATATTCCTAAATATCTCAGTGTCTCAATTTCCATATCTGTGCTAGAGGGGTAATAATAGCTTCCACCTCATGATATTTTTTAGAGGATTACATAAATTCATAGGTATAGTTGAATGTGAGATCATTGACAGGCAGTAATAATAATACTAGCTAAACCTGTATGTACCTTACCCATATACATTGCTTGAAAAATGGTTGGTGACATATTTCAAACTTAAAGAATACATTAGTTGAATCTTCTTAAAATGTTTAGGGGTTATGGTTCATGGTCATCCTTGAAATAATGAGGAGAGAATGAATAGATGCTCTCTTTAACCCTTGAGCCTTGACAATATGCTGAATGCAAAGCAATACGACTT
>NW_005307101.1:0-791 GCF_000412655.1 Myotis brandtii
GCAGATGTCTGATAGGCACTTCACACTAAACTTGTCCCAACTGTACTTCCAACATCTAATTTCCTAAACCTGCTCTACTTGTAGTTTTGTCCAGCTCAGTCCATGGCAACATCAGTTTTCAGGATAAAAATAATGGAGTTGTTAAACACTCCTCCGTTATCTTTTCCCCATCTTATATCCAATTTCTAGGCAAGTCTTATAGGTTGTACATTCCTTATACACAAAAATCTTATCTTCTCATCTTCTCCACCTAAGTCAAAGTCATCATCATTTTTAGTGTGGGCTAATGAAATAACTTCCTAATAGTTTTTCTTGCTTTCGTACTTCCCCCTTCCTTTATTCTAACCCAATAAAAAGAGTGCTCTCAGAAAACATATAATGGCTTTAAGAAAGGCAACTCTGTAACTTATCCCTCGAATTAAAACATGTTTAATAGTGAAAGTGGAGCACTACCCAAAATCATGCCAGGAAAACCAGTGCAAACTGACCCATTACCTTGTTACCCCTCTGACTTCGTCTTCTACTACTCTTCCTGTTGTTCATTCAGTGCCAGTCATTCCAACTCGCTCAGCCTGCAAGGCATGCTCTGCCTTAGGGCCTTTGCACTTGCAGTTCATTCTTTCTAGAATGCTCTTTCCTGAAATATTCACAAATTGTTTTCTTACTTCCTTCATGGCTTTTAAAAATGTTTCAATAGCCAAGATATGGAAGCAACCCGGTGCTCATCAATAGACAAGTGGCTAAAAAAGCTGTGGTACAATGGAATATTACTTGGCCATAAAAAGAATGAA
>NW_005307102.1:0-791 GCF_000412655.1 Myotis brandtii
ATATATATACATATGTAGGGGGGAGAGAATAATTCAATGTAGCTAGTACAACAATTAGTGTTGCAACATAATATTTAAATCAAAATTGTGATACTGACTATAAGATTTGCGGTTATTAGGAAAAGTTTCTGAGAGGAGGTGCCATTAAGATAGTCTATAAAGAATGAATAGAATCTGGAGGAGGGTTTCAGTCAGGAAGAGCAGCAAAAGCAAAGATGCAGAAGTATGCAGAAAAGAATAAACAGTTTCACCCGTTGAAAATGGGTGTGGAAGAAAATAGGAGATGAAATTGATTTGGTAAACACGAAGCAGTTTATGCAGAAGCTTATAAGAGGAATTTATACTTGCTGAGATAGGCAAAGAGATCCAGTGTAGGGTCTTATGTAGAAAGTTGATATGATAAAAGCAGTATTTTAGGAAATGTAATCTAGTTAGGATACTTTGGAGGTAAAAAAAACTGAAGTCAGTGAGGCTAGTGGACTCATAGCAATAGTAGTAAAAAATGTACAATAAGAGAAAAGCTAAGAGGCATTTCAAAGGGAGAAAACAACAATTTAGTGACAGATTGGATATGAGGATAATAAGAACAAATCAGAGATAATTCCAAGGTTCCTGAGAAAGGCACAGTGTGATGTCACTGACAATAAGTTAACTTGGGAATAAGTTATTTGGGAGATAGCCATTTCTAAGCTACTTAGAATAAGAAGCACATTTCCATATTGATAAGGACCCAATATTCTAAAACTTAGTCTCTTTCTTTTCCTGCTGCAATTTTACTTTATAAAATAAAG
>NW_005307103.1:0-791 GCF_000412655.1 Myotis brandtii
TCATGCTGAGCTAAGAGATTTTTACTTAATTTGATAAGCAGTGGAAACCCATCGAAGATATTAAGCAAGGGAATAACATGACCCAAAGCTGCCCTTCAACTAGAATCATCCCTTGCTATAAATAAGGATAGCATTGAAGAGAGAGAAGTTAGAGGTGAAGAAGCCAGGCAGGAGATTATTATAATCACCCAGGTGGGACATATATTAGCAATGGAAACGATGAATGATGTTAGGAACGGAGACTCTGCATGGTTTGGCAAGGTTACATTGCGAAAAGGTTGCTTGGAGCGACAAGTACTTAGGAAAAGGTCCCTTAGCAGCAGCAAAAGATATTACTGCTTTCCTATCGCCTCCTTCGTTATTAAATGAGTTTGGAAAACAGGCAAGTTATTTTAAGATTTGTTTAGTTTAGAAATTCCCTGTGGATGCTGTGTCTAATTAAGATTTCAGATTTACAGTTTCTAGGCAAATTTTTAGCCGTAATTTATTTTGGCATTTGAAACAACTTCCACATGTGTTTTTTCTTGATAGATATGGCAGTGTGGCGGCAAATTACTGTTTGTCCCTTGTTCTCGTGTGGGACATATCTACCGTCTCGAGGGCTGGCAAGGGAATCCTCCGCCCATTAATGTTGGGTCTTCTCCAACGATGAAGGTGAGTCTTCTGGTTGAAAGTGGAGAAGGCGAGGGAACTAACATTTATGTACCACATGCTGTGGTACTCAGAGTAAATGTCAGCTCACTGAATGGAACAATCTCTTAAGCCAGTGGTTCTCAACCTTCTGGCCCTTT
>NW_005307104.1:0-791 GCF_000412655.1 Myotis brandtii
GGCCTCTAGTTTATTATAAAGTTAATTATAATTTTAAAAATTATAATTGGTGAAGGTATGATAAATACCCAGAAACAAACCCAGACACATGGGAAACCTTATTTTGGAAAAAGCTATTACAAATCAGAAGAGAAACAATTGATGATTACTTAATAAATGGGCCTGGGACCATGGTTTAAAATAAACATGCACAAAGATATATAACTAGATCCCTTCCTCATATGTACAAAAGTAAAGTCCAGATGAATTTAAGACAAATATAAAGACAAAACCATAATGCTTTTAGGAGAAAATATAGAAAAAAATTATATGTACTTAGGTAGAGAAAGATTTCTCAATAATAACAAAAATAAACTATAAAGAAATTTTAAAAATCAACTAGATAAAGACTGCAACTTTAAAACTGATAAACAAATAATTAGTGACTAGATTAAATAAGGAATGTCTACAAATCAATAAGAAAACCAAACATCCCAATCCAAAATAGGCAAAGGATATGAATGACCAAATCATGGGAGAGGAAATGACCTATAAACATATAAAAAGGTGTGTGCTCAGCCTCACGAGAGTAATTAAGGAAATGAAAATTAAAACAACAAAAAAGATGAGACATTATCTCACATCCCATCAGAGTGGGAAAAAGGGAGGTCTGTCAAGACCAAATGTTGGCAAGAATGTAGAGCAATGGAAACGTGCTGCTGATGGGTGTATAAGTTGTTAAAATCATGTTGGTAGGTAGAATAATGTCCCCCCAAAGATGTCCACATCTTAATCCCCATAACCAGTGAACA
>NW_005307105.1:0-791 GCF_000412655.1 Myotis brandtii
ATGCATGCATACAAGTCCTTTGGTTGATCTCTCCCTGGGTATTTTTTTTATGGACATAGTACCTTTAGAAGGTTCAGAAGACCTGCAGATTTGAGCACCTCTCACCTCCGCTTCTGGGACAGTAAACTTGCTGCCCGGATTACTGAATAGGAATCCTTTCTCATCCATGGTAGTATCTTGTAAGCAATCTGGCACACCTGATGGTACAAAGGGCATGGATCTGGAGACCTAACTTTGACTTCTAATCACTGAACCCTGCAGGAAATTAACCTCCAAGTCAGTGACCATATTTGTCATGCCACCTGCTAAGCTCTGGGCCATTGGCCAACTTCCCAGCCCTGTGCAGCTCTGGGCCTCTGAAAACTTGGTTCCTTGATAATCAAAACATGTTGGTCATCCACGGTTGCCATCTGTCTTTGAATAGATCCCTGAATCCCTTAGTCTAGTAGAAGTCCTTAAAAAAGGGGTAGGGACTGTTTTCAGGGTCTATTCATAGGGCTTAAAAATGAAAATTTGGTCTGATAAGTATTTGGACCTATTTCTTCCAGGGTATAGGGTGCCTCCTTTTGGGGGAGCTAGGTAAGTTAAAGCAACTCCTTCCCCATGGGTGTTACAGTCAGGAGGCAGTGTTGCACTGGGTGCTTATGGGTGTGGACATCCAACAGACTTGGGTCAACTCAAAGTCTCCATTTCTTCTTCTATGTAAAAACTAGAGGCCCGGTGCAAGAAATTTTGTGCACTCGGAGGTTTGGGGGGCTTCCCTCAGACTGGCCTGCCCCCTCTCACAGTCC
>NW_005307106.1:0-791 GCF_000412655.1 Myotis brandtii
TTTTTTTTCTACTGAACAATCAAACCATAGTATGGCCACTGTTCAAATCACCTAAAATTAATTCTTATTTCTGAAATTTGTCCTTATATGCTATAAGGTGGCGTGCTGTCCTTTTAACTCATATAAGCTGCTGATGTTACTTTACGTCATTGGTTCTTCACCAGGGGCTAGTCTGCCTCCCTGGGGACATTTGGCAATATCTGGCAATGTTTTTGGTTGTCACAACTTGACAGGGCAGGGGTGTGTGTACAGAGGGCATCTAGTGGGGTGGAGGTGAGAGGTATTGTTAAAATTCCTGCAATGTGTAGGACAGCTCCTCACAACAAAGAATTATTTGGCCCAAAATAACAATAGTGCTAAGGTTGAGTAACCTTGCTTTATAATATAGGTTTACATGAATATATTACCTTATCCATAGAGATAGGAATTATTACTGATCATTTAAATCCACACACATTCATCTGCATCCAATAGTCAGTGTCTGATACCACGTTAATCTTGCTTGCCACATTCCCTTCATTTATCAAGGTTACCAGCTGATGTTTTGCTCTAAAAAGTGAGTGAGGACTCCCCCATTTCAGAGCAGCCCTTCATGCCAGGGTGCAGACAACTCAGAGAAGAGTCCTCTTCTTGCCCTCAGCACGACTCCCCCCTTTTTGCTAAGCCCTGGAAAGAGCGACAGAGAAACTAGACCCTGCCATTTCTACCCTGTGATTGCAGTGCTTTTGAGGGGGTGCACCCTTGCTCCCCACCTCCCTCCCTCAGGCTCACTGTGTCTTCAAATCAGAGTC
>NW_005307107.1:0-791 GCF_000412655.1 Myotis brandtii
CAGTATGAAATACAAAAATCTTGTAGATCAGCTGCCATCTAGGAAAACTTCATTTATTCCATGAGACTAAGAAGCTTTGCATTACCACTATCAGTGTTGGGGTCTCGACAGCTCAACAATCTGCTCTGTAAAAACTCATTAATTCGGACCCCCATCAATATGGACACTGTGATAATTCAGAAAGTAGTGGGACTGAAGTTCACCTGTATTATCTATGAAAAAGAGTTTGTTCAATAAATTATTTGTGTAAACAAGACTATATAAAGGTCTATTTAACCACTTAGAAGAATTTTCTTCAGATATCCTAGCACCATGATTTGCTTATACACAGTTAATATGCCAATTATAAATAAATCCTATTTATTTATTCAAACAGACTCAGTCTCTAGCTTGCCAAAAGATGACTGAATAAATGTTGAGAGAGTATGAAATATAAAGTGATATATTAAGAAGTTGAATAGATATAAAGAAATATAGGCAATGAACAAAACTACTGAGAATGTTGTATTCTGTCCAGTCTAGTGATTCCTAACACTGGCTCCATATCAGAAACATCTGGGAATATTTTTAAAAATGTTAATACAGGCTCTGTCCTTAAGACTTCTGATTTAATGAATCTGGGTCAGGGCCCAGACAAACATTAGAAAGTGATTATTTGGAGTTAAAGCATTGCAGTTCTTCAAATAGAGTCTTTTAAAATGCAAAAGCTCCTGTGAGTACTAATATATTAAGTTGTTGTCAGGCTTCTTGTCTTCCTGAACACCATTATCAAGGCTGCTTTCTTCTACTCT
>NW_005307108.1:0-791 GCF_000412655.1 Myotis brandtii
CCTAATGTCTGCAAGCCACATGGCTCCCTGAGTTGTGTACAGAAACCTGCAAGAAAATGTGGCCAGAGCCCAACCCTAGGGGCATGAAGGTTCTCTCTGGGTGGGTGTATTTCCATGGGAGAGTCATTCCTAGCTTTGTCAGCCTCTCAAGGGAGTTTGCAATCCAGAAAGAGAGACTGGGGTGATGGAACAAAGAATAACACCCTTGCTCCCTCTCTAAGGTACTGGCCCTGCACCAATGGTCAGGCCGTGCCTTTCACAGCTCTGAGCACAGAGCCTGGGCTGGGTGGAGGGTCAAGGTTCTGGGATCATTTATGTGTTCAGTTTTCTTTCTGTGGCTGGTCCTCTGCTTGGGAGCCTGTATGTATCTACCCAGCTCAGACAGGAGTGACCCTGGCTTCTCTGGTGAGAATCTAAATGTGGGAACCCCCTGGATAAATCCACTGGGGCACACATTCACAGACATCAGGAGAAATGGGCAAACCAGAGCTATGTGCACCAACATGGATCCATCTCAAGACACAATGTGGAGTGGAGAACAAATGACACGATGGATAATATATGACACCATTTAAATGTTTTTTATAGTTGAACACCTTGTATTCATATGTGCAGATTCTTCATAAAGATCAAATTACATTTAAGGGCACTTTTTAATTTTTCCTTTCCCCCCAGTTTTATTGAGATACAAGGATGGGCAAAAGTAGGTTAATAATAATAATAAATAATGCAAGAATTAATAAATAAATAATACTACAAGAATAAACTCTGTTTTGTGTACTCACAACTAT
>NW_005307109.1:0-791 GCF_000412655.1 Myotis brandtii
CCCTGCGTTACAGGACACACTCCCAACACCCACGAAGCCCTGGCCACCTCTGTCGGCCACACTAACTGGGGGCGGTGGTGTCTCTTCCCCAGAGCGCGCACCAGGCCAGGCCGATGATCATCCAACGCCATTTCTGGAGCGGAAGGCGCCGTCTGTTTCTGGCGGAGGATGGTCTTTGACATCATGAGGGCTGACTTGGCTAACGTGAGCCGGCATTCTCCCATCAGACACCAGCAGCGGGCGGCTGAGCTGTGAGTTGGCGTGGCCTGGGGTGCTGGCTTAGGGTGTTAAAGTGCCTGGATCACCCACAGTCTCCCTGGAAAGGGGTGTCCTGGAAAGAGGCCTGGCCCTGAGAAGCGGGGTTCAGCCCAGTGCTTCCTGCAATCCACCCCGAGGTTAGTCACCCAAACTCCCCAGACAACAGCCTTTCCACGCAAACAGGGGGTCGAGCCAGGGGGTCCTGAGGTGCTTCGGGCTCAGCCTCCAATGAAGCTGAAACCTCCCAAACCCAGGGGGCCTGGCTGGCGGGGGGACTAAACCTGGCTCAGTGGGAGGGGCTCCCCTGGCCCCCCTCCACCAGCCCAGAGCCTCCCAGCACCCTAGAAGCCTGCCAGTGAAAGCAGAGCGCCAATGTGGAGCCCAAGCCTCCAGGGGGTCGGCCCCCTCTGCTGCAGCTGCTGGCCCAGCGCTGCCCGAACTGCTTAATGTGTCAGGATAGGGCTGGGCTGCGGCGGCGCCACGCAGTCCTGGCCTGGCTCAGACGTGTCTCACGCCCCAGCTGCCACCAAAGG
>NW_005307110.1:0-791 GCF_000412655.1 Myotis brandtii
TAGAAGGAACATCACAGTATTTCCTTGGCTCTCCCTCCACTGAAAGGACTGGACACCCCAGTTAGACAGGGGCTCCCTGAGCAAAATCTCCTGCACGCTCAGTAAATGGCCCTTCCCATTGCCACCTGGTATGTGCCATCTTCTTCCTCTGATACTCTGCTTCTCCCTGGTGGTACCTGGAGCTGACACTACCCACGCTCTCCGGAGGTTGTCATATCTATGCCATGATACCTTGCCACACTGGCCACATGTGGCTCCAACAGGAAGAAAGGACTGTCACCCCTCCAGCCCCACAGCTGCA
Organism: Myotis brandtii; assembly: GCF_000412655.1. NCBI lineage: Eukaryota > Metazoa > Chordata > Mammalia > Chiroptera > Vespertilionidae > Myotis > Myotis brandtii. The sequence goes on from NW_005307110.1 coordinate 302, forward strand.
CCCTGTCACACAGAGCAGTGCTGCTTGGGCCTGCATCTCGGACTCTGATGTTTGCTGACAACTAGCCTCCTCTCCCAGAACTCAGCAATGGTCCCTGGGGCAGGGACTGAGGACACCCCGAGTGGTCGACACCATGACATACATTCAGAACCTTCCTCCCTTCCACTGGCCATTTGTTCCTGAGCCAAACCTGGTCCCCCAACTCCTGCCATGAATGTTTCCTCAAGTTCCTCACTCCCCCAAACTGTTCAGGATTCTAGGGCTAAACACAACTCAGGTACCCACTGGAACCCTAGGCATGGGACCCCATGCCTAAGGCTTTCCAGAACACCAACTACATGGGCTGTGTTCTAACCCCTCCAGATAAAACAGGATTTCCTCACTCCTCTCAGTCCCTGGTCTTAGTCCTCTTCCTCCATTTATGTTTTTTTACCTCATCACATCCTGTCATATTATAGCTTTACTTTTTGTTTATTGTCTATCTCCTGTC
>NW_005307111.1:0-791 GCF_000412655.1 Myotis brandtii
CGCTTTGTTTATTCATTCACCTGCTGATGGGCACTTGGGGTGTTTCCACCTGTTTGCTATTGTGAATAATGCTGCAATGACAGGGTGGTGGCTTTGACCACTGGCGGCTCTCAACTTTGAAACTTCTAGTGCTTGTTGTTTCCAGCAGAAATCAGATCCTGAGGGCTGCGGCTGGAGCAGATGAACAAAGCACACAGAGTTCTTCCAGGAGGGAAAATGGGACAAGCCCACTGCTGGCTCAGCAATTCCTTGAGAGCCATGTACCACCCTGCGGCATCCCTGGGGTGGGCAGAGTGCTAGGGCTTAAAGGAATGAAATGCAGGGGAACCCTCTCTCCCAGTATTGTATTACCTCCAGGCAGGGCTGTGTGGCTGGTACTGCGAACGCCAACCAGCACACATTGCACATGTTCACAGAGCAGATGCGGGGCTTTAGGTTCCGAACACACACCTGCTGCAAAGCTCTTCTCTGCAGAAGCCTGAGGGGCCTTGACTGGAACAGCACAGCCAGGGGACTTGGGGCTTCCCTTCCTTACCGATATGCGGACTGTTCATGTTCTCTCTAGCACACGTAAGAGCTTCAGCCTCAAGTCAGACAGAGCAGCAGGGGACATCCCATTCCCAAACCACACAAGCAAAACCGTGATGTAAAATGCAAGTCCACGGCTGAAACGCACACAACCCTGAAGGCTATCTAATCATTTCAGTAGCAATAGCCTAGAAGCCAAAGGGTAAAAAGAGAAATAATTAAATAGAAACAACTTGAGTTGATCAGTAATCATTCCACATTCT
>NW_005307112.1:0-791 GCF_000412655.1 Myotis brandtii
TTAACATTCATCTTAAAAGTTAATTTCTTAAAGTAAGAGAGTAGGAGAAGGTGGGTGGGGATGGGGCATGTAGTGGAGGGAGGAAGAGATGTAACCTGGTGCAGGTTCCTGAATGTGGAATTGGTAGATTTTTGGGGGGAGACGGGCATTGGGTAAGGAGTTTTTTAATAATAAAACTTACTACAGTATATTAAGATGGGTTCTCTGCCCTATATGATGGCCAGAAATAGCCATGAAAAAATTTTTTTCAAAAGGTTTATCAGCATTTTATTATAGAATTTTTAAACATACAGAAAAGTTATATGAATTGTACAGTAAAGAACTTAAGCCCACTATCTAGATTTTACCCTTGACATTTTGCTTTATCAGATATTATCTATCCATCAACCTTTTTTATGTTTGATGCAATTTTAAGTAAGTTGCAGCCATGAGTGCATTTTACCCCCAAGTATCCCAGTATGCATGATACATTTGTTTTATTACATTCTCTAAAAGAATATATAGGTGAAGGATTAGGCTAACGAATAGAATATAGGTTTCTCTGCAGTGAGTCATCATATTTGGACCTGGCACTTTCTAGTCATGATATTTCAGAGCAGAACCCAGTCATCAGCAGCTTTCTTTTTCCTATTCCTGACAATCCCTCCTTCCCCGGTGCCAGTCTTCTATTTCCCCAAATTAAAAGAAGAAGGCACCTTGGCTCACCAATTCTCAGGTATTAGCAATTCCTGATGTGTGCGTTTGAACCATTGCAATGATGTGAGGCTGGTCCCTATTTCGAGGTGACTGTC
>NW_005307113.1:0-791 GCF_000412655.1 Myotis brandtii
GAGAGTGTGTGAGTGAGAGTGTGTGAGTGAGAGCGAAGGCTCCTGGGCGGCAGCCTGGCCTGGTAAGTGCTCACCGCGGGCTGGGCCGCCCAGGGCTGCTTATGGCATGGGGAAGGAATTCCCTGGGAACCCAGCGGGCCTGGGCGGGCCCCACCCCCACCCACAGGGTGACCGGCTGGGTGGCTGCTGCACTGAGTCAGTCCTCTGGCCTGACCCCGCCCCACCCATCCTGGCGCTGCTGCCACAGCTGCTGCCACAGCGGAGTGAGGGGCAGGGAGGCCTGGAGAACTCTGTTTGCTGTCTGCCCCAAACACGCGATGGCACGTGGGGTCGGCTCTGCCTCCCAGGCACAGCTGGGGACGGCCAGAAGGCGCTTAAAGGACAGTCAGAGCCGAGTCTGGGAAGGCGATGTGAACTCGGTGCAAGAGGAACCTGCTAAGTCACACAGCGGAGCTGGGAGAGGTCGCCAGGAGGTAGCTGCGTGGAGGGGGAGCATGCGGTGGAGGAGGCCAGGGCTGCGGCTGGCAGCTCTCCCCACACTCCAGTGCGCCTCCTATATGCCCCGCCCTCCGAGCGCTGTGCCTTCCTCTGCGTCCAGGCCAGGGTCTGAGCAGCACCCTCCGCGCCTGCCCAGCCCGGCTGGATGGAGCTGCAGGCGGGGCTTCTGCAGCCCTTCCCGAGGGCGCTTGGAGCTTGGGGGTGATGCTTTGAGCATCTTTATTCTTATTTCTTTGGGTTATAGGTTGTACGTCCACACAGTACAAAATTCAAATGTTTAAATAAGAGATACG
>NW_005307114.1:0-791 GCF_000412655.1 Myotis brandtii
AAAGTTGCAGTCAGAACTGGGATTTGAACTCGGTGTGTGTCCACGGGGAGGTGGGGGAGGGGAGGAAAGGGAAGTGACATTTAAGGGCTACTTCCCTGAAGCCAGGCCCTGGGCTGGGCACCCTAAACAGTATCTCACTTTTAATTATAGGACATTAATTGAACGGAAGTGTAATCCCTTTCTCCTTTTACGAGTACATGTGATAGACCTGGGGCCCAGAAAGGCGCCAGTAACCGGCTGTCCTCCCTCAGCTAGCCAGGGCCACCGCAGGCCCTTCTTCTTTGAGACGCTGGCTGGGAGCCAAGAATGTGCTCGCAGCCCAGAGCATGAGTCAGGGAAAGGCAATTTCTGCAATCTCTGATTCTCTCTGACTGGAGCCTTCAACAGAAAAGGCTGTCCTGAAGCTGCCACGTTGGAGGGTGGGAGGCCGGTGTGGGGGCGGGCAGGCACATAATCCCTCCCTGCTCCTCCCAGAGCCGGCAGGACCCACCCCCACCCGTCTGCAGTCCTGGTGCTGAGAAAAGCACACAGTGCCTTCGCCGACGTGCCTACCACAACACCCGGGAGACACACACCCACTGACAGGACACCACGGGCACACATGTCCACACACTGTGGCCCTTCATGCAATGCACACACGTCTGCGTAACTTTCTAGCAACACGAATACACCACACATGGCACAGGTGCTGAATAGGTGCCTGTACACTGCACAGACTCAAAGGGATGGGGGAGGGGCAAAGCCAAGAAGTCGGAAGTTCTACACTCATTCTCTTTTTTTGTTGTTGTTTT
>NW_005307115.1:0-791 GCF_000412655.1 Myotis brandtii
CAGTGCCCAGGTCTTGCTTTCTAAACAACATCTTCTATTAAAAGGAACACGGATTTCTTGTAATAATGACCAATTGATTATAGGGCCCAGGAAGTATGAGATGACCCTGGAACATTTTGTAGCAACAGAAAGTGAGAAAGGAATCAAGGAATGGTGGAAACATTGTCAAAGCACATGCTTTTCTTGACAAGAAGACAACTTGGAGTGGCCTCTATTAGACACAGCTGAACAATTAAACATACAAATAAATGATAATTAAGACAAATTACACTCTAATGAATAAAATAGGAATCCATGAATCCTTGCTGATATAAGTAAATTACAAGTGAGTAATTGGAGAGAAGATAATGTTCTCCTTACTGCAGAATGCCAACAAATAAAAGTAGAAGGAATGATGGGATAAGAAACTCACCTTTGTGATCAAATCAACCATAATTGTAATAATTAATATGTCCAGGAAATGTTAATGATACTAATACAAAACTGTAATATTTGATGAAGAGTTATATATTAGCATAGTCTCAAAGTATCTCTGAAAAATTACTTATAAATTGCAAAAAAGGAATAGTTTCACAGTGGAAAAAATTGGCACTCATTGTTTTAATCAAAAGACTAAATTTAACATCACCAATTATGGGATAAATCGATATTGTGAACCCCCTAATAGGAGGCAATGAAAAGAACACAGAATCTCTTTTGTGATATTTCTACCCAAATTAAATAATCTGAATTTAATCATGAACATACATCAAACTAGTACAAACTGAGGGATGTTCCTCAAAATAAAGGGA
>NW_005307116.1:0-791 GCF_000412655.1 Myotis brandtii
CCCTTCCTCTCTGTAAAAAATGAATAAAATATATTTATAAAAAAAAACTACCCAGATACTAGGAAAATGGAAAAATAAAATACAATAAATCTGCAAGGTAGAAAAGGTGGAGTTAATAGAAGGCCAGCAGTTAGATGGCAAATTCAAACACATATTTCAGTAGTTATATTACGTTTGTGGGCTAAATGCTTCAATCAGAAGGTACGTGATTGTCAGTATGGTAAAACTCAATGATATGCTGCTTATAAAAGAATACTTGAAATATATGATACAGAAATGCTGAAAACAAAATAAGGCAAAAAGAAGTTCCATGGAAACACTAATCAAGAGAAAGCTGCGATAAATATCAGGAAAAGACAATCTTAATTAAAAATATTACTAGAGAAAAAGAGAAACATTTTGTAAATGTGAAAACTTCACCTCACCAGGATGATTTTGACAAAGTGGCACATGAACTTCCTCACAGTCAAAACTACTCAGGTGGAGCTGCCTTAGGAAGTAGCAAGTTATCCCCCCCTACTGTTCTCCAAACACTCTACACTCACGTTCTCCAACATGCAGGCTCTTTTCTAAGTCTATGCACAGATCTGAACAAAATCAGGGGACAGTGATTTCTCACCAGAAGCACAGTTGGCTGGATTACATCTTATTCTTGTTGCCTGGCATAGTGCCCGGCACACTGGAGCTCAGTGTGGAAGTTTCTATGTTGAATAAATGGATAGATGGAAAGAAGGGGACTCCAAAAACCCTCTCCAGCCCTGACATTCTCTGGATCCCCACTTACTATGCAC
>NW_005307117.1:0-792 GCF_000412655.1 Myotis brandtii
TGGCAAATTGTTTTTTTGAAATAAAGGCATCACCAAGGGAATAGATTTCATATGTTTCACGTTTTGCTCTTTCCTTAGCCTTGGCTAAATTTCAAGGAAAAAACCAAGTTGCTGAGACCGCAGAGTGACATGATTGGAAGCAGGATGGAAAACTCCCCGTGACATTTCCAGAGTGGGCTTCGTATTATGTCTTTGCTTTCTCCCTACAAAATCTCTGCGAAAAACACAAAACCATTTGTTATTTCGAGATAAGCAGCTGTGTTTGGGACAATGTAATCATAAATAGCACTTTATACTCTGGGCAAAGAAATGTGCCTGCGAATATTTGTATCACTGCATGTGTTTGTTGGAATAGCTGCTTGCTGCAGTGCGTGCGTGTTTGCTTATGGGTGTAAGGCCATTCAGCACACAGTGTGTCAAGATCAGCGGTCTCCTGTTTCCCAAAGTGATTTATAGAAAACCTACACGGATAAGGGATATAAATCTAGTATCCAAAAGCCCAGAAGGCTGTGAGAGTACAGCCCTCGTGGGAGCATATGTTTTTTTCTGTGATGACATAAGAAAGGCAAGCAGGGCCCCTTAAGACATTCCCAGCCCTGGATACTTCATGGACAGAGAAAGAGACACAGCAGAAGGTGTTTGCTTTGCTGAAACCAGAGCCCTTCCTAAGAGCCCTCATTTATATTTCAAATTAGCACCGGGATTGCTTTCCTGAAATTTATTATAATTTTTAATTGCACACAAATATGCATATAGTATACAGGGGTGAGCAAAAGTAGGTTTACAGTTGTG
>NW_005307118.1:0-792 GCF_000412655.1 Myotis brandtii
TCCCCTTTTGTTAAGTGAAACACAACCTACCAGCAGCTCAGTGCCGTAATGGCAACATGTTCACCACTGTCAGCGAGGTCTTATTAATTCTATCACTTATCTGTCTTTCCACCCTCATCTCAGAGAACTTTGTCCTTTAATCATTGCCCTATGATTACTATGCTGTGGTTGTGTTCAGAACCCTTTTGAGCCGGTCTTTGTCCTATGTTGTTGCCTTTGCACATCCTCTTCCAATCTGTAATATAATCTGCATTTGTTTTTACCTTTCTAATTCTAAATCATGGCTCAGATTTTAGTTAAAATGTCACCTCTTCAAGGAAGCCCTCCTTGATTGTCTCAGACTAGGGTTATTTCCCCAATTATAATCTCAGGCAGTATCTGCTTCTGCTTAATGAAATTATAATTAATTTTGGAAACTTTAGTGTTTCTCCTATCACCAATAATTTTAGCTTCATTATTGAGTGTACTATGTCTGTGTTCCCTTGTCACTGAATAACTTATACCTTGGTCAGAGTCTGCCAAAAAGCACTCAGAAAATATTTGCTGATTTTTAAAATAAATGGCAAAATGGACAAACCAAGAGTTCCTAGGAATTTTACTATTCATGCTACCAAAATCTGCAGATGACTCAATAGGACTGTATGAGTATCTTTTATTATTTATTTTTGTTAATCATCACACAAGGATATTTTGTCCATTGATTTATTTTTAAAGAGAATTGAAGGGAGGATGGGAGGGTAAAAGGGAGTGAAAACCATCAATGTGAGAGAGACACATGGATTGGTTGCCTCC
>NW_005307119.1:0-792 GCF_000412655.1 Myotis brandtii
TCCCCCCCCCCCCCCTCAGCTGAACAGACACTGGAAAACAGTCATTCTCAATAGGACTGCTGATGTGTTTGAGTTTTAGTGCCTCAGCTTAAGTGGAGAAGAGAACCCTCCTTACAAGGTTACCAGGTAGTAGAGTTATGTACCTTAAGCTTGTATATTTTTGATAACCAGTGTCACCCCAAATAAATTCAATTAAAAAGGTGGTTACCAGGTAGAGCAGTAATTGCCACCCTTAATTTTGCAAAGAGCAAGGTTGTTGCAAATTCTCATGAGATTTCAGTCTATCCTAGTGCACCCCTCTCACAAAGTACATGACACCAGGAGAAGCAGTTGTGAAATTGAACAGTGATGAAGTGATACAACTTCAAAAAGGTTGGAAATTCTTGATATAATAAGGTCATAAAGCTACAGAGTAAAGGAAGAAGTGACTTGACTTTATGACTAATATGACAATCTCAGCACTTGACTTGGTTGCTGTTGCCAAAGGAGGAAGGAGGAGGAAGAAAAGACAGGGAGAGGAGGGGCGGAGGGAAAGCTGCCTCAGTTGTGACAGTTCTACTAGACCATAAATTAAGCTAATTATTAGTATCAGCTGTTACTTATTATTTAATTCAGCAGTGCTGCTCTGTAATTCTACAACTCTTAAGTTGGCAAAGCATTTTATAATGGAGCTGTATGAATGATCTTATATAAAACTAAGTTACTATTCTTGTTATTATAGTTTGGGAGTCACTCTACTAAGCCAGTATAATCATGAATTAAGAAGGTGGGCTGCTGCCCTGGCTGGTGTTT
>NW_005307120.1:0-792 GCF_000412655.1 Myotis brandtii
CTGCACACTTCCCACTTCAAAGAGAGAATTTATGTAATCTTTTCCTCATATATCCCTTCAAGTAAATTCCAAATTCTTTCTGCCCCTTTCTGGTTTCCTTTAATTATTATTTTCAACTTAATCTATTTCTTCATATTACTTTTCATCCACCCTTTCTAATTAGCCCTGTCAATTGTCTGTTCCATTGTGGAGAAAATAAAATAATTTTGTCTGTAACAAAGGATTGCCATACCCATCTAGCATTAAAAAGAAACAGTGTGGCAGGGTAAAATAATAAGCATTAATGCATCTGGTTGTACCTACAGCCCTGCTACTGCAAGGCCTCAGTGCATCTCCACTATGGCTTCCCTGATACTTGTTTTGGAATTTTCTCAGGGAATCTCATATACAGGTTCTCAGGCAGGACCAGCTGCTGCGGCTCTGTTGTGCTGACCCTGAAGGGCTGGTTCCTGCCACTCCCCAGCCCACAGTGGAGCTGCCTCCCACTTGCCTTTGCAGCTGCCAAGGATGTGAGCATGACCTCTGCCAGGCACCTCCCCTCACATACCAGGACACCCTGCTTCCACACACGCTGGGTCCTCTCAGGAGGCATCCTGGTCCTCCTCGAACCCTCAGTGTTCCAAGTAACCTTGTTTTACCTATGAAATTTGTGTGTTGAAGCTGCAGTAAGCTTCACAAACAAGTGAGAAGTGAGTAGTAGACCCTGCCCATGTTCTCCCCACCCCCACCCACTCCAATCCACTCTACCAGCTATTTATGCACACATCTTTTAGTTTCTGTGCTTTGTTCCAA
>NW_005307121.1:0-792 GCF_000412655.1 Myotis brandtii
CCTGGACAGTCCACTCACTGACCTCTGGGGTTACTACAAGGGTTCCAAGAGCTCAGAGGCGCTTGGCCAGTGTTGGCCTCCACCGTGGTCCTCAGAGCAGTTCATGCACCAGCAGGTTAGACGTATATTTAAGCTCTTAGAAATGTTGCGCAGGTTCAGCCCTGCTTGTGCCACTTGCTGACGTGTTTCTGGCGTTGAGTACCGAAAATCCCACCCAGCTGGGGAAAGAGTCTATCTATGCCACCTGGACTTCGGAGAAACGTGCCTAAGTATTGTGTCTATAGTCACCACCTTGCTCTTTGTCCAGCAGCCATTCAGTGGCCATCGCTATGGCCTCAGCAGGGAATTGCCCTGTGATCAGTCGGTGACACATGACGACGGTCTTGGGAGGCATTGAGTCCCAACAGACCCTGCTTGGCTGTGTGCTCTGTGCATACCAAAGCCAGCTGCCCCACCTCTGCTCTGTGAGACAGAGATCACAAATGCCCCCCTTCGTCCCTCAACGCCTGTCACGTCATAGATGCTCAGTCACCGTGCGTTGAATGACGAGGCCGCCCCAGGTCACCTGATGGCAGCTGTCATTTCTGCAAAGGGCACCTAACAGGGGGTTCCCAGCGCAGCTGTCTGTTCCAGTCACCTCGAGAACTGAGAATCCCAGCCCTGGGCCAGTCACAGCAGGACATCATCGGGCGGAAAGAGAGGGAAGGTGTGGGTGTGGATAGTTTGGGGAGCTCCCCAGGGGGTTCCAGTGGGCAGCTAAGCTTGAGAACCCCCACTTAGAAGCAACCCCCC
>NW_005307122.1:0-792 GCF_000412655.1 Myotis brandtii
GTGGTGATGATTGCACAACTCTGTGAATACACTAAAATCATTAAATTGTACATTTTAAATGGGTGAATCGTATGGCATGGGGATTACATCTCAATAAAGCCATCACCTAAAATCAATCAATCAATGAGCACAAGACGAGGCCTCGAGCATCTTTTCATACCAGAAAGTGGGAAAGCACCAAAGGGCTCCAGGGTCACCTCAAAAGGAACCCGGAAACATGGAGCTTTCACCAGTCAGGGATGGGACCTGGGCATCATCAAGAATTCCGGCCGTGAGCTAGACCATCGCAAACTTGAATGCATGAGTTCAGAATATTTTAACCACCTCAGTTCCTCAGAGCAGGGGATGCCTGGACCACTCACTGCTTTGGTGTCTGGTAAATAAAGGGAGAATGAGGCGCTGCCCCTGGCTCCCCTGAGAACTGCAACTTGGGATAACCACGCGCTGACCAGGGGAAGTTCTCTGTCACAGGTAACGAAGGAAGAGTGACAGAGAGTGAGGATGGCACCCTTTCACAAGCCCTAATGAGTTAATGGGCCGAGGCAATCACCACCAACAGCTATTAACATCGAAAGGGACAGGTGCCTCTTGATGGAAGCCCACGGCATCACCCACGGAGCATTCTCTAAATACAAAAAACCCAAATCCGAGTCCGCCTCTGATTCACAGGAAACTCAAGGGACAGAGGCACACAGTAAACAAGACTGCACAGGTGGAATCAGCGAAGTCCAGAATGCAGGGGACTTTTAGGAGCAATAACTCTTTCTAAAAACACAAGTAAGTTGCAAGGAG
>NW_005307123.1:0-792 GCF_000412655.1 Myotis brandtii
GTAAAGACACAGCTACCAGCAATGATGAAAAGCATCAGTCCCGAATGCTTGAGACACTTGCAACAAAAGTGGAAATCAGTCAACCAACCTGCCCTTCCTCAGATGCTCACTGGAAGTGGGCCAAGCAACAGGAACTTACAAGTGAAGGAAACATACATTTTTGAATCAAAATTCTGGAAATACTTTGTTGGAGACTGCATTACGGAAAAGTATTCAAGAATTTTATTATATAGTTTAGCTCTCTGGACACATGGTTAACACTCCTTATGCCATGTCAGTTAATTGTTGTTCTTTTATTTGCTGGATTCTGTATGTGTTGTCAGGAGATAAAACCGTTTTGGGGGCTGGGACTGAATGAGTAGGGGATTTAGAGGTGAAAGACCAAGATTCAAACCCCTAAGAAGCTCAATCATTTTCTAAATATGTACTCTTAAAAAGTTGCTTAATATTTTGAAGTCATCAAAATCACCTTTGGCAAAGGCTTGAGGTGTCCCCTAACATAATCTTCCACAGCAACAGGATTTTCTATTAGGCACCTGGCTGCCCAGAATAAAGCCTACGTTTCCCAGCCTCCCTTGCAGCAAGGTGTGGGCATGTGACCAAGTATTGGCCAATGGAATGTGAGTGAAAGAGATGTGTGCGCCACCTGTTGTACCCTTACAAGGAGAAAGGCAGTCCTTCCTTCCCACCCATCCTGCATCCCACTCCCTGAACGTGGAAGAGGGAAGAGGTCTTTTTAGACCACGTTAATGAGGGCACACCCTAGGGCAGTGATGGCGAACCTATGACACG
>NW_005307124.1:0-792 GCF_000412655.1 Myotis brandtii
GATACTTGTCTTTCTCTGACTGGCTTAGTTCACTTAGTTTATTAGCCACTTTTAAAAAAGAGCAACAGTATTATACCCTGGAATTGCAATCCTGATTTAAGATCCAGAATTAAATATACCATAGATATAATCTCTGATGTCAAAAAGAAAAAATACAGCAACAAAGGCATCTAAAATAATTGAAGGTAGCATTTTATGGAGTTTTATGAAATATATGTAAATATTGTACATGTAAGTCTCCAACATACTATTAATGATACACACTTTACATTAATTTAATTCTACAATATATTTGACCTGTCACCAGCACACTAACCACCATGAGTGTCACTTAAAATATTCAAGTCTGTGATTTTGCTTGCCTTTGACAAAATTTTAAGGCCTTTCTGGAAATTATTTGAATGGTCCAGTTCTCTTTTTAAAACAGAAGGAATGCTGAACTGATACTTTCCCTTTTTTGTGTGTAAATTTCCCATAGCAAGTGGAGGCCTTATAAATTATTTGGTTGACCTTAATTTGTATGCCAAATTGAGATCATTCTTTTTAAAAATAGGCTATGCCTGCATCTAAAGATGTGAAAGCCTAGCTAAATGATTTAGTGATGAGAGCCCAATAGAAGAGACATCCCTCTAAAGTAATTCTCTCCCTCCCTCACTACCCCCCCCACCCCATCTTTTTTTACCCTTTGCTTTCCAACATCTCTCTTATTTAATCCCTCTTCTGCACCAACTCCACAATCAAGGAAGTTACAAAGTTAATTCTGGGGTCTAGGTGTGGAAGTTTTTTTTTTTT
>NW_005307125.1:0-792 GCF_000412655.1 Myotis brandtii
GCTTGGCTGATGTTTCCTGCCTCAGATTTAACTCAAGGCAGGTTCCAGACAGCTCTGCACTTACCTGATGGATATCTGTGGGAGCTGAGCACTTATTAGTATAAAAGGCCTGGCTGGACACTATGGCGGCAGGGAGGGGGAACGGATGGATAAAAGATGAAGTATGCAGGGAAAAGCCTGCAGTCCAGAGGGGAAGATGACCAGGTGGACCCTTTGTGTAACATGAGATGTGATGACATTAGCACTTAATAGAGATGTGGGTCCAGGATAAGAGGTAATTACATCCACGGAAGGGGCAGGGGTAGGTTGGGGTGGGTCATGAGAGGCTTTGCCAGGGAGACAGCCTTTGATCTGGACCTGGGAGGAAGCGTTTAATTTTTCCAAGAGTGAGGGAACAGCAAGAACAGAGGGAAGTGGCGAGTTTTGGAGGATCTCTGGCCTCCGTCTCAGTGCTGCAATGATTCTCAAAATAGGAGAACTAATGTGAAGCTGGCTTCAAAGAGCTGACAGCCCAATACAAGCAAATGTGGGACAGGATAGGCCTAATCTCACTCCTGGGCAATCCCAGGGCCGCGGGCGCTGCTCCTTGGCCTCCTGGACCTGCCCCGGTAGCTTAGCACTTGGGGAAATGTTAACTCTGAGATATGTGTACCTCAAGTAGACACAAAAGAGGAAGGGATGTGTGGACATGAGAAATAGCTGTAGAAAGATTAGAAGGTAAAACAGAAATAAAAATAGCTGCTGTATTAAGGCTACTAATCTTTTATTGGCTTAAACTTCTTAGATTTTTTT
>NW_005307126.1:0-792 GCF_000412655.1 Myotis brandtii
GAATGTTACTGACATACTTCCCTGTGGGGGACCCAGTGACTCCACTGGCCACTCCGACAGCTATATATGCAGTAGCATATCAATAACCTGCTACCCTCTGCCTAAAGTACTCCCAGTAGTTGGCCTCTCCTACCTAAAGACCCATGACCTGACTATCTTCTCAAGAATCTGTTCTCCCCACTCCACTTTCGACCTCTGTGGCCAGCCTGGCCTAGTCTTTCTGTAAGGTGCCCCATACCTGCCCCATGTTTCCCTCCCAGGGAGTTTGGACAGATGTTGTCTACTGGTCAATGTTCTCAGACCCAGAGGGAAGAAGAGCTGTCTCCTAGTAAAGCCAGAATCACTCTGCTGTCTAGAAACTGTATTTCTCCCAAGTGACCACACTTCCTTCCCGCAGGTAAATCCAAAAAAAAAAGAAAAGAAAATCTGAGGCTCTTTATGTCCACCGACACTGATCTCAGCAGGAGTTTCCTAGGCCCTCTACTTTTTCTGCAAGTTCCAGGGCTCCCCTCTGCCAAAGAAGCCAGACTCAGTGTGATTATTTATAAAGATGATTATCACCACTCGGACCTAGTATTGTTGGGTGGTAGTCCCTTCCAGGGCTTGCTGGCTCCTACTTGTAGGAAAAGAGCTGCTATCACAGTTAGACCCAGGTTTAACAGGAAGCCTAGAATGTGCCATTTATGAGTTGCTCACAGATTTCAGGCTCTAGAGAAGGAAACATCTGTTCAGTGTTAGAGCAGATTCCCTTTGTCCTGGCAAGAACCTCTTCAGGGCCCTTTTAATTAAGAT
>NW_005307127.1:0-792 GCF_000412655.1 Myotis brandtii
GAAATACAACTGAGGTCTAGATGTTATCTCTAGAGAGGAAAGGTCAGAGGGTCTAAACCACATGACCAGCAATATGCTAGGGCAGGAAAGGTCACCCAGGGATGAGGTCCCTCCCTACAACTGTCCATGGCTAGGCACCGAGTTTCCACCCTGGTGACTTTCTGTACCTGGCCCATCGTTCTTGCTCTGCTCATGTCTGTCGAACTGCCTGCCACACCATGACCTCAGCAAACTTCTGGAGATACTTGGACAAGATCTATTGAATTCTCTCTTAAGTAAGGATCACATGTGTGCTTTGCTAGTTCAGTTTTCTTTGTACTGAGCTATGACTATTGGCTAAGTAATTTTTAGGCCACAGCTGAAATTATTAAAAGAAAAGGTATTTAGGAGGCATGTACTATTAGCTAACTACATGTTATTCTACTTTTATAAAGCTCTAGAAACAGAAGGGGAAGTAAGTATTCTACTGCCCAGTAGGTCACTTCCCCTATCTTGGAGTAACAACAAAGCTTGGTTTATCTCAATTAGGTTGCTTGCAACAGGAGCCAGGTTTCTTTAGTTCTTTGTTTTGTTTGTCCTTGCCTACTCGTAAACATTCAGTGATAGGGCGAGTATAAGGTGATAACCTAGGCTCTACTCCCTGAAAAGCCTAAAGCAGTAAGTCTTAAGGAGGCAATTTTAGGGCTGACAGAGTATTGATCTCACAGGAGGGAGGAGACGTGAGAGGAGCCTGATGTTGGCAAAACATTTCTAAAGGTTTCAACCTTGACTTTCCTTTGGCTATTTTTGCTG
>NW_005307128.1:0-792 GCF_000412655.1 Myotis brandtii
TTATACAAGATTCCATGATATGCTTATACTATTTGTTCTTTAATACCTTCGCTAAGATCCATGCCTGGCCTATAAGACAAGAAAAGCCAAGACAGTCCAACCAGAATGGTCACTGCCAGATTCACCAGGATCCACGGCTGGAGAACCTGCTCCTCATTTCCTGCCGCCCTAAAGATACAGAAATACTCATTACTAATGTCTTCATTTTTGTTCACGTACCTAAATATATCTATTTTATGAACTTTAAAAAATAGCAGTCCTCATCTACAGGAATAGCAAGGAAAGAGTGAAATAAAATATGATGCCCTATAAAATACAACCATATGTATAGTATATATGTCATAAATACGTATCATGAAAACAAAGGTACAAAGGTACTAAGCATACCTGCTTAGTACAATGATATAAATGGAAATTCAGTGTTGCCAAAGTTTTTTCTAGGTTTCCCTTGCAACTACTGTGGTGCTCAACTACAGCTCAGTCTGTTTAATGTCAAGTAGAAATACAAAAGCTAAATATTACGTAATAAGAACAAATTAAACTTACTCGTCATGAGGTATCTTTCCTTTCTCTCTTTACCTCATGCCTCTAGCCACTCTTTCAAAAAAAGACCCCCCACTCTGAGATTTGTGAACTAAAATCTCAGTTGTCCTGTTAGCTCCATGGTTGGCCACTGGCCCGAGGAGGGTGGCGCGCCCTAGTCTGCTCTCCCCATTGCTTGGTTTTCCGACTCAATCCCGGCTACTCCCTCCCATCACTATTCTGAGGTATTAGGCTCCAGATTGGGGGTGA
>NW_005307129.1:0-792 GCF_000412655.1 Myotis brandtii
AAAATAGCCTAAAGATGGGAACCACATTAAATGAAATGCTAACAAGAGGGCAGCATATGTTAAATCAAACTGAACACTAAGCTGTCAGATGAATTGCTCAAGTTTTTTAGTTGTTGTTTTTTTCTAAGTTTCATTTCTGATGACCCAGAACTTTCTTTAACCAGCTGAGTCAGAGAGTTTGTTTAAGTGCCAAATCAATGCCATCAGATACTTTCTGGGTCAATGAATTACATCCAACTCAGAGAAGTTAAGATGTTCAGAGGAAAGAAATTACAGTATGAGGTTTTCAAGGCATGTCACATAAACCAAATCCTTAGATAGGGCATTAGAGACTTTCTTCTACCAGGGAAAGTATTAATAAGCACCAAATTCTAGGTAACATGAACTCTTGAGCTCAAAGAAAGAAAGAAAATCAACATCAACTCTCATCACCCTTCCAAATCATTCTATTGGCATCATTTTTCTCATATGTCATTTCTTGGTGTAGGTGACCGGTTGCCACAATGACAGCTCTGCAGGGAAGGGATGAAAGTGCTGCTACCATCACCGTGAATGAGCTCAAGCACTGAATACATCATCTCTTTAAAATGCCCGGGCCCCACTGGCACCCAGCTTGGAAAATTGAGTCCACTCCCACCACAGTGCTTCTGGCTGCTGCCGCTGCTGTGCTACTAATGTCATAATCAAACTATCCTTTGGAACGTGGAGGGAACATAGGGCTACTGCTAGGATACTTGTGCCTTCTCATTTTCTGCCCTAAGACATTATTTGAGCCCATGAAAATAGGTAAGA
>NW_005307130.1:0-792 GCF_000412655.1 Myotis brandtii
ATTGTCTTAGGCTTTTAATTACTTCTAGTGTTAAATCTAAAATTCTGTCCTTTGAAAGTATACAGGCAAAGGGTTGAGCCTGTCCACCTATGAAAGTCTAAATAGGTTTTGAAGCCAGATCTGGGTTCCGATTCAGGTTTCATCACTTGAGCTGGGCGGGGGGACCTTGGGCATGTTTCTTTACCTCTCTGGTGTAATGTTGTCGCCTGTAAGACCGGGACACTTATACTGAACTCACGGTAATTTGTCAGGATCAAAATAGATGCTATAGGGAAAGCACATGGTAAGGCTCAATAAGTGGTGACTTCTCATTCTTAGGATTTAGTGATCTTCCCTGGAAGAGTGCTATCGGCATAGTGGTTGTTCTGTGTTTATTGTGATGAAATAACTGTCATTCTTGGTGAACCAGTGCTGACTCAGAGTTAAATACTCAGGAAGTCAGTGCCTTCCTACGATCACCTACATTGCTTGCCTGTCTGCTGTGCACAGAGGTCAGTACTTAGAGCTTCAGGGGAAGTCAGGACAAAACAGAATGACTTGGAATGTTTGTCGAGTGCTTGTTCTGGTCCGGTCTTCCTGTAATGCCCCCACCAAGCCTGCCTGCTGGGCGATGGTCCTCCCTTTTCCCACATAGAGAAACTGCGTCTCAGAAAAGTTGAGTAAATAAGCCAGGATTACACAGCTGACAAACAATGAATCCTCCGCTATCTCCCAGTGCCTTCTTAGAGAAAGGAGTGGTTTCCCTGCACAATTAAAAGCAGCAGGGAATGGTTTGCAGGTAGGGTAATGCAT
>NW_005307131.1:0-792 GCF_000412655.1 Myotis brandtii
ATAATAATAATACCTACAGGATTGATATGGGGATTCTCTGATGCAGAATGGTGCTTGGAATGTGTAATGTACTCCCGAAGAATTTTCTGAAATAAAATAAAATAAAATGTAGTCAAGGTGTTTATTAGTATAATTGTCCTCATTAATATTCTAATTAAGTATCTAAGACTATAAATATCCTTTGATCTTTGAAATTTTGCACAGAGATCAGTATTACAAGTGACTATGGTTCCAGTAAGAAATTTGAATCTTTTCTATTTTTGCCCTCTCATCCCCAACCAACAACTTCTCATGATTCATTTTTATTGACAATCCAACATGTGCTGCTCTAATGGCATGTAGAATTTAATCGATTAATGGAGTTCAATAGGCCATTTCCAGTTGCAATATTTTGAGAGGTTCATTTGCAAACACCTGAACACTTTAGAAGATTACGGAGCAGCCTGAAGTTATAGGACCTGCTTCATTCAGTGGACTGAACAGAGAATGATCAGTGTATAAGTATAATCTTTTCACTACCAAATGGGCTTGTACAAGATGCTAATTCCCTACTAACTCAGAATCTTTATCTTAAATGTACGATTCCAAGTTGTTTCAAAAATAATTTTGCAGAAAAAATGTTCATGGCTCTGGCAATATTATGTATACTAGTTACCTTGTTTGTCATGTACACCTCCTTGCTTACATCCCTGGGAATAAATAACTATTTATGACAAAATAGTTATTATCCTATATAATAAAGAGATAAAATGAAAATTGACCCTCACGCCCTCGCATCACAAGATGGCCACC
>NW_005307132.1:0-792 GCF_000412655.1 Myotis brandtii
GTAGAGGCTAGCCTGTGAAAGCATAGAAACCTATGTAACAAGGACAAGTGAGATATTATCTGAGGGTTTTTTTTTACTGGCTGTGCTGGGAAGAGCTCATTACAGGATTTTTGCTTTGTGACCTGTTCCCATGTCAGGCTCCAGTGAATTCTGTAAAGTCTAAAAGTCAGGAGGGGTGTAAAATGTATACTCAGGTCTCCACTTGAGATGCAATACCCAAATGATCACCAGCATTATCTTGAAACGGACAATGATTTTATGTTTAGGAACAAAGACTAACTTTGGCTTAGAGATTGGGCTATTCGCCATCTTCTAACAGTAACCATGACAATTCCACACAGAAAAAATTTCAATGATACTTTTAAATTTTATAGGCATTGTCTCACTTACTTTCTATAGCCAAGCATTACAAACCCTTTTTAGAAGCCAGGAAAACAAAAGTTAAGCCTTTTAACCAATATCACAAGAAGTGAACTTTGCAGGTAGGTTTCCAGCTTTCAAATCCAATATTTTATACACAATGCTGGATGCAGTTTCCTGTGGAACAACTAGAAGTGCCAATTGGATTGTTGTGGCCAAGGTCATGGGTTGTGTGCCCAGCTGGCTCACTTAGCCACATGGAGAAAAGGACTGTATGTTTCACCTTCATCCTTTCTAGTGCACTTGGTTTCACAATTATGTCATTGGGGTTTCAGGCATCAAGCTTTATTGAACATCTCTTTTATGCCAGGCTCTGTACTTGGTATTGGAAATGCAATCTTGCCTTCAAGAAGCAGAGTTTAACAGCAAAGA
>NW_005307133.1:0-792 GCF_000412655.1 Myotis brandtii
TTTTTTTTACACCTGCCTCCTAAGATACATAGAGAAAATATTACCATGTTGATTTTACAATCAAGGAAACTGGGACTCCAAGAAGTAAAGATATTTGACCCCCACGCCAATAAATAGATTGTGGGTCCTGAATTTGAAGCTGGTCTTTGGGACTCAGTGAGAAAGTACTCAGGGGCTCATCATGATCCAGGACATTCGACTGCCAATCCCAGGTTGTGGGTGGGCAGGGTTAGTGAAGATATAGGAGTGAACTCAAGAGAAATTGACATGGAGAGCCTGGAGTGGGAAGGAAACCCAGCATGACAACCAAGGGAGATGAGTGCCCCGCTATCTGCTTTGATGTTATGGGCATGTTTGGGGGGACACATTAGGAGTTTCAGTACTCCTCATGCACCTACTCCTACTCTTCTTTCTTCTCTCTAACCTTCTGCCTCTTCAAGTCACTATCCATTCACCATGTTAGCCACCGGCAAATCATGGAGCTGGGACAGTTTATGCATTCACCCACAAGCCTTCACTGAGTGCCTACTGTAAGTCAGGCTGCTGTTACTATGCACTAGGGACCCTAAGAAGAGAGAGGTACAAATCATTGAACTCCATGGAAGCTGACTGACTTCGGGCCCCGGAAAGACTTGCAGAAGTGTTGTATTTGCTCTGAGTCTTGTGGGTAGATAGGAGCTTCCTAGAAGGTTGATGTGGGCCAGAATAAAGGTTGAGCAGAGAGTATTCCAGGCAGCGACTTGAAATGTTTTCTGAGGGAATCTCTGATGCATAGAGAGGAAGTGTCTAGAG
>NW_005307134.1:0-792 GCF_000412655.1 Myotis brandtii
GGGGCGTCACCGCTTTGGTGACCTAGGGAAGTTTCTCAGACTTAAGAAGTATCAGTTTCCCCAGCTGTAGACTCGGATAATAAAACCACTCCCTCCTCGAGTTGTGAAAATGAGGTAACACTCAGCACACTGCCTCTTGTCACGAGCCCCGTTTTTACGGGGCCTATCACAGTGCGCGGGAAAGTGGCAGGCCTCCCAGTATAGGCAGAGGGCCTTTGCACCGTCCCCACCCGGTGGGCTCCATAGAGACTGACCAACGCCTGGAGGAGGAGGGCTGGGGATTCGATCACAGACAAAAGACGTGGCGTCTGAGACTGAAGTCATTTCCAGTTGCTGTTGAGGAGGATGGTTTCCCTGTTACCTTCAGGGGATCGAGGATGAGACCCCGAGTCCAGGGGGGCCCAGAGTGCGAAGGGGTGTGTGCTGCCCAGTGACTGCTCTGGAATTACTGTCCATCTCCTGCATCATTGCCCTGAGCCTCGCCTCCTCTCTAGGCCTCTGACTCCATCTGGAAGAAGGAACTGTCTCCCAGAAAACTTGACTTTGACAGAGTGCCATCCCATGGCCACGGTGGTAACTGCAGTCTCAGGTTTAGCCAAAACATTTTTGTGCCAGATGGAGGCAGGCAGGCTGGAGAGCAGGAAGAAAGTGGGAACTCTTTTTTAACTTTTTAACATTATAATGATGACGTTTCTAGGAATACTTTGTGGTAGGATGTTATTGTTTCATTGCATTCTCTTTTATTTTGACACTGGCTGAGACATTTATTGCTGTGATGCGGTTCACCACCGC
>NW_005307135.1:0-792 GCF_000412655.1 Myotis brandtii
CACACACACACACACACACACACACACCCTTTCATAGGAGATCCTGCTGGCAAAATCCCCTCCTTTTCTAGAGAGGGAGATGCTTTTAAACGCATCCAGGAGACCCATGACTGAGGCCTAGCAGCAGCAGATAATTAAATATCTGTGTTCCTGAAAAGAGCTGGAGGTTTGACAAAGACAAAAGAGACAGAGGGAGCAACATTCGCCCTTCTGACAGGGAGACCAGCCCTGCGGAGAGAGAGCCCGCATTCTGCGCAGCCAGAACCGCAGCATGGACTCCCTTTCAGCATCTGCGCTCTGCGCTCCACCTCCCTCGCTGGGACCACCAGCTTTTCTGCTCATTGGACACGGAGGGCATGGTCGCCTTTCAATAACTTCTGAGAGATGAGCAGCACTATTCCCCTCTGTATCGTGTTGTTGTTTCTGGGGCAAAAAGTGAGTTGAGAAATAAAAACTAGAACTGGGGTGGATGTGGTTCTGGAAAACATACCTACGCGCTGATGTCCAGGCCAGGTTAGCCAGCCCTGGTCTGCAGAGCAACCAGCTGTGCCCACAGTGCCAGGGCCGGTCATTCTGTGTAGTCTGAACAGGTGAGAACTCGGAGGTTCCTGTGAGCATTATTAAGTGAGGCGGGACAGTGGGAGCCACGGCGGAGACAGCTCTGCTCCCTGGGCAGTGAGGAGCACCATCAACATGAGACGCTGCAGCCAGGCTGTGTGCCCCATGCAGCATCATAATTCATACACGTCCCAAACAGTCAAGAGCATACAGCAAGAACCGCAATGCTGACTC
>NW_005307136.1:0-792 GCF_000412655.1 Myotis brandtii
TTTGCATATTAGGCTTTTATTATATAGGATTTGCCAATTCTTGTCCACACTGTATTTTCTTCTCTTTTATTCACTCTCCTCTCCTCATTCCTAAATCAATAAAGTGTCACCACTGGTCCCAGGAAAAGTTACTTCCTCCTGCCAGAGACCTAATTGATTTGTCATCTTTCTTGAATGAAAAGATCCCTGAACAGATTCAAGAAAAATTAAAAATATTCAGGGTATTTCCAAGTACAGTTTGAGAGCAGAAACTGGAGGCCATGAGAACCACTACGTCTCAGTTAAGATGATGGCCTAGAGACAGCAGTGGAAAGAGACAGAGAATACACATTGGGCATAGATACCAAGTTCTTTGGAGACATTTTCTCCATGGGACTCTCATGTTTCGGCACGGCTCCTGAGCAGAGGCACAATAACCTTTCTTTTGGACTATCTTTTCAAGGACTATCTATTCAAATAAACATTAGGAATTACAGTATTTCCCTCCCGAGGAAAGGGTAGACATTATTATCACCCATTGTAATGGATCTGGGTTCCCCAAGCTTAGGGTTTCTCTCCGGCCATGCAACCCACTGTCTATGCAGATGTCACCTGGCCTTCTTTGCAGCACCCTGTGGGAATTGAGGCTCAGGAAAGTGCCGCAAGAAAATTCTGATATTCTGTCTACTGCTATTTTTCCAAGTAATAAAGTCCTTTGTCTCTGACCCAGGAGTCTTGTGTCTCCTGCCAGTATCTATGAAACTATAGCAGGCTAATGTATTGGATTACAAGTAGGCTAAAATCTCAGCCTTT
>NW_005307137.1:0-792 GCF_000412655.1 Myotis brandtii
TTGTTTAAAGTATTACATATGTCCCCTTTTCCCCCCCCATTATCTCCCTGACCGTTTATATTTTTTAAAGCCAATGTCTATAAAGACAGAACGCTTCAAAGGAAAACGGTGCCATACTTAAGATAGTGATATCTTTTATTAGTACAGTAAAGTCCTATTTTTATGAAATAGGATGGGTCTGAGGTCATTCCATAAAATAGATTTCCCAGAGAATGGAAACAGGCAATTTACCCTAAGGATTTTATTGAAAAAAATTATGCTATTCTATTTGAATAATAATGGGAATGTTCTACCCATTTTCTTTATTAATGAATTAAAATACACAAAACACCATAAAATTATATTAGGGGTTCAAAAGTATCACTTAAATCTTCTTTACCAGTCACTTTCATTTTATAAAATCAGCAGTTCCATTAAAATCATATTATGTAAAAATGGGTTTTTACTGTAATAATAGTTATTACCTATTTAGCTCCCAAAGATATTGTGAAAATTAAATAATAAGCCATTGGAAAGCAAATACGAAGTGTTGCTAATAGCAGAGGCCAAGAGGGCAGCCAGATGGAAAAAATGAAGGAAAGGAGCCCCTGATACATTAAAAATCACAGCTTTCATCCATAATTCCATTACTGCCAACACCCTGCTCAACGTTATGATGTGTTAATTATGGCCCTCATGTTATAGATGAAGGTCAGAAAGGTTTAAAATTTATCCAATGTCACGCCATTGGTAAATGTCAGAATCCAAATGCAGACCCAGGTTTACCCTCGTGGACAGCCCTCCTTGTCTCCT
>NW_005307138.1:0-792 GCF_000412655.1 Myotis brandtii
ATTACTTAAAATTCTAGGTGATATTTGCCATCTGAATTGGGCAAAGCAGTACGAAACTACTTTGATAAAATTTACAGGCAAATTAAAATAATAACGATTGGTAATGCATGGGTGTGTGTATATGCATAATGCTGGTAGGATATGATGTGAGGGGAATATTCACAGATGGATAATTTAATGTTCTATATCAGTAGTCTCATAGAAATTCATGCCTTTTATTTGATAATTCTACTTATCAAACTCTATCTTAAAACAAATTCTTGGAAACAAAGATAATATAGTTAAAGATAGAAAATTGAGACATTTGAAACAACATGAATGCTCAATTATGACAAATTGTTTATATTATAGTGAATATCATGATGTATTATATATTCTTAAAACTTTATATACTCATACTTTAAATATTGGTAATTAAATGGATAAACTGTGCATAAGTATGTAATAAGCATTATAAGGATACACATGCCTTTGGGGACATAAGTTTGCCTAAGTATGATTTTTCTAGGTTGTTAGCTTTGGATGTGATTGAAAATTTCTTGCAACTCCCTCCTGAAGGAACTCTTTTTTTCTGTTTTCCGTTGAGCCCAATACAGTGTCAAGCACATCACACGGGCTGTCCATTTCTATTCCCACGGGCTCCACAAACCAAATGCCGGGAGACACACAGTCCTGGCCTGCAGGCCTCTTTATGGACAAAGAGCAGTACATGTTCTTGTCCTGAATGAGCTAAGATTCTTGGTTGGAGAGTAACTAGTGCTGAAGAAATTATTCAAGTCTTTTGTCTGAGTC